>NC_069504.1:1043194470-1043376970 GCF_027579735.1 Bombina bombina
TCTTTCAGGTTGGGGAGCTGTCTGGGGATTTCTGACAGCACAAGAGGTTTGGAAACCTCAAGAGGCAAGGTTACTAATCAATATTTTAGAACTCTGTGATATCTTCAGGGCTCTTCAGCTGTGGCCTCTGTTGAAGAGAGAACCGTTCATTTGTTTTCATACAGACAATATCACAACTGTGGCATATGTCAATCATCAGGGTGGGACTCGCAGTCTCCAAGCCATGAAAGAAGTATCTTGGATACTTGCTTGAGCAGAATCCAGCACCTGTCTAATTTCTGCGGTTCATATCCCAGGTATAGACAATTGGGAAGCAGATTATCTCAGCCGTCAGACTTTACATCCGAGGGAGTGGTCGCTCCATCCAGATGTATTTTCTCAGATTGTTCAGATGTGGGATCTTCCAGAAATAGATCTGATGGCTTCCCATCTAAACAAGAAACTTTCCAGGTACCTGTCCAGGTCCAGGGATCCTCAGTCAGAAGCAGTGGATGCGTTAGCAGTTCCTTGGTGTTACCAACCTGCTTATATCTTCCCGCCTCCAGTTCTTCTTCCAAAAGTGATCTCCAAAATCATCATGGAACAATCATTTGTGTTGCTGGTAGCTCCAGCATGGCCTCACAGGTTTTGGTATGCGGATCTTGTCCGGATGTCCAGTTGCCAACCTTGGCCACTTCCATTAAGGCTAGACCTTCTGTCTCAAGGTCCATTTTTCCATCAGGATCTCAAAAAATTAAATTTGAGGGTATGGAAATTGAACGACTAGTCATAGAGATTTCTCTGACTCAGTGATTAATACTATGTTACAGGCTCGTCGTAAATCTGTTTCTAGGAAGATTTATTATCGAGTTTGGAAGTCTTATATTTCATGGTGTTCTTCTCATATATTCTCCTGGCATTCTTTTAGAATTCCTATAATTTTACAGTCTCTTCAGGATGGTTTGGATAAAGGTTTGTCTGCAAGTTACTTAAAGGGACAAATCTCTGCTCTTTCTGTTTTATTTCAAAGAAAGATTGCTAAGCTTCCTGATATTCAATGTTTTGTACAGGCTTTGGTCCGTATTAAGCCTGTCATTAAATCAATCTCTCCTCCTTGGAGTCTTAATTTGGTTTTGAAGGCTTTACAGGCTCCTCCTTTTGAGCCTATGCATTCTTTGGCCATTACACTACTTTCTTGGAAAGTGTTGTTCCTTTTGGCCATCTCTTCTGCTAGAAGAGTTTCTGAATTATCTGCTCTTTCTTGTGAATCTCCTTTTCTGATTTTCCATCAGGATAAGGCAATTTTGCAGACTTCATTTTAATTCTTACCTAAGGTTGTGAATTTGAACAACATTAATAGAGAAATTGTTGTCCCTTCTTTGTGTCCTAATCCTAAGAATTCTTTGGAGAGATCCTTGCATTCTTTGGATGTGGTAAGAGCTTTGAAATATTATGTTGAAGCTACTAAAGATTTCAGGAAGACTTCTAGTCTATTTGTTATCTTTTCTGGTTCTAGGAAAGGTCAAAAGGCTTCTGCCATTTCCTTGGCATCTTGGTTAAAGCTTTTGATTCATCAGGCTTATTTGGAGTCGGGTCAGGCCCCGCCTCAGAGAATTACAGCTCATTAGTCTCCACGTCCTGGGCTTTTAAGAATAAAGCTTCAGTTGATCAGATTTGCAAAGCAGCAACTTGGTCTTCTTTGCATACATTTACTAAATTCTACCATTTTGATGTATTTGCTTCTTTGGAAGCAGTTTTTGGTAGAAAAGTTATTCAGGCAGCTGTTTCAGTTTGATTGCTCTGCTTATGTTTTAAGTTTTTTTCTTTCATTTATGAGAAAAACTTACGCCTAGATTACGAGTTCAGCGTTAGCTTTAAAAAGCAGCATTAAGAGGTCCTAACGCTGCTTTTTAACGCCCGCTGGTATTACAAGTCAGGCAGGAAAGGGTCTACCGCTAACTTTTTTCAGAGACTTTTCCATACCGCAAATCCCCTTACGTCAATTGAGTATCCTATCTTTTTAATGGGATTTTCCTAAAGCTGGTATTACAAGTCAAGGAAGAAGTGAGCGGTACAGCCTCTACCTCCAAGACTCCTACCGCATATAAAAGTCAGTAGTTAAGAGTTTTATGGGCTAACGCCAGAACATAAAGCTCTTATCTACAGTGCTACAAAGTACACTAACTCCCATAAACTAACTTTTAACCCCTAAACCGAGGCCCCCCCCCCACATCGCAAACACTATAATAAAATTATTTAACCCCCTAATCTGCTGACCGGACATCGCCGCCACTATAATAAATGTATTAACCCCTAAACTGCTGCACTCCCGCCTCGCAAACACTATAACAAATTTTTATTAACCCCTAATCTGCCCCCCCAACGTCGCCGCCACCTACCTACAATTGTTAACCCCTAATCTCCCGCCCCCAACATCGCCGCTACTATAATAAAGTTATTAACCCCTAAACCTAAGTCTAACCCTAACACCCCCCTACATTAAATATAATTTAAATATATCTAAATAAAATTACTATAATTAAATAAATTAATCCTATTTAAAACTAAATACTTACCTATAAAATAAACCCTAATATAGCTACAATATAACTAATAGTCACATTGTAGCTATTTTAGGATTTATATTTATTTTACAGGCAACTTTGTATTTATTTTAACTAGGTACAATAGCTATTAAATAGTTAATAACTATTTAATAGCTATCTAGTTAAAATAATTACAAAATTACCTGTAAAATAAATCCTAACCTAAGTTACAAATATACCTTACACTACACTATTAATAAATTAATTAAATTAATTAACTACAAATATCTAAAATAAAATACAATTAAATAAACTAAACTATATTACAAAAAAACAAACACTAAATTACAAAAAATAAAAAAATATTACAAGAAGTTTAATCTAATTACACCTAATCTAAGCCCCCTAATAAAATAAAAAAGCTCCCCAAAATAACAAAATTCCCTATCCTAAACTAAATTACAAAGTAATCAGCTCTTTTACCAGCCCTTAAAAGGGCTTTTTACGGGCATTGCCCCAAAGTAATCAGCTCTTTTACCTGTAAAAAAAGAAATACAATACCCCCCAACATTACAACCCACCACCCACACACCCCTACTCTAAAACCCACCCGATCCCCCCTTAAAAAAACCTGACACTACCCCATTGAAGATCACCCTACCTTGAGCCGTCTTCAGCCAGCCTGGCACTGATGGGGCAGAAGAGGACATCCGGACCGGCACAAGTCTTCATCCGATCCGGCCAGAAGTCTTCATCCGATCGGGGCAGAAGAGGTCCTCCATCCAGCAGAAGTCTTCATCCAAGTGGCATCTTCTATCTTCATCCATCCGGCAATCGGAATTAAGGTAGGAAATTAAGGTAGGAAATTAAGGTAGGAAAAATCCAATTAGTTGATTTAATCAGCCAATCGGATTGAAGTTCAATCCGATTGGCTGATTGGATCAGCCAATAGAATTGACCTTGCATTCTATTGGCTAATCCAATCAGCCAATCGGATTGAACTTCATCTTGGATGACATCATTTAAAGGAACCTTCATTCGTCGTTAGTCGTCGGAAAGAAGAGGATGCTCCGCGTCAGATGTCTTGAAGATGGACCCGCTCCTCGCCGGATGAAGACTTCTGCTGTATGGAGGACCTCTTCTGCCCCGATCGGATGAAGACTTCTGGCTGGATCGGATGAAGACTTGTGCCAGTCCGGATGTCCTCTTCTGCCCCATCGGTGCCAGGCTGGCTGAAGACGGCTCAAGGTAGGGTGATCTTCAATGGCGTAGTGTTAGGTTTTTTTAAGGGGGGATTGGGTGGGTTTTAGAGTAGGGGTGTGGGTGGTGGGTTGTAATGTTGGGGGGGTATTGGATTTCTTTTTATACAGGTAAAAGAGCTGATTACTTTGGGGCAATGCCCCGCAAAAAGCCCTTTTAAGGGCTGGTAAAAGAGCTGATTACTTTGTAATTTAGTTTAGGATAGGGAAATTCTGTTATTTTGGGGGGCTTTTTTATTTTATTAGGGGGCTTAGATTAGGTGTAATTAGATTAAACTTCTTGTAATATTTTTTTATTTTTGTAATTTAGTGTTGTTTTTTTGCAATATAGTTTAGTTTAATTGTATTTTATTTTAGATATTTGTAGTTAATTAATTTAATTAATTTATTGATAGTGTAGTGTTAGGTGTATTTGTAACTTAGGTTAGGAACTATTTAATAGCTCTTGTACCTAGTTAAAATAAATACAAAGTTTCCTGTTTGTAAATATAAATCCTAAAATAGCTACTATGTAACTATTAGTTATATTTGAGCTATATTAGGGTTTATTTGATAGGTAAGTATTTAGTTTTAAATAGGATTATTTTTTTTAATTATAGAAATTTTATTTAGATTGATTAAAAATAGATTTAAGTTAGGGGGGTGTTAGGGTTAGACTTAGGTTTAGGGGTTAATACATTTAATATAGTAGCGGCGATGTTGGGGGCGGCAGATTAGGGGTTAATAATTGTAGGTAGGTGGTGACGACATTGGGGGCGGCAGATTAGGGGTTAATAAATATAATTTAGGTATCGGCGATGTTAGGGGCAGCAGATTAGGGGTTCATAGGTATAATGTAGGTGGCGGCGGTGTCCGGAGCGGCAGATTAGGGGTTAATAGTATAATGCACGTAGCGACGATGTTGGGGTCGGCAGATTAGAGGTTAATAAGTGTAAGGTATGGGGTGTTTAGACTTGGGGTTCATGTTAGGGTGTTAGGTGTAGACTTAGAAAGTGTTTTCCCATAGGAAACAATGGGGCTGCGTTAGGAGCTGAACGCTGCTTTTTTGCAGGTGTTAGGTTTTTTTTTCAGCCGTCTCAGCCCCATTGTATCCTATGGGGAAATCGTGCACGAGCTTACCGCTACCGTAAGCAACGCTGGTATTACAGGTAGAAGTGGCGCTAAATTTGCTCAACGCTCACTTTTCTGAGGCTAACGGAGCCATTCAGAAAACTTGTAATAACAGCGTTGTTTAAATTGAGCACTGGAAAAAAAAGGAGCGTTAGCTCCGCAAGTTTTTACCGACAAAACTTGTAATCTAGCCGTTATTTTTTTGGTTGTGGATTTAATTTTCTCAGCGGAAAATTACTGTTTTTATTTTATCCCTCCCTCTCTAGTGACTCTTGTGTGGAGTTCCACATCTTGGGTATTTCTATCCCATACGACACTAGCTCATGGATTCTTGCCAATTACATGAAAGAAAACATAATTTATGTAAGAATTTACCTGATAAATTTCTTTCATATTAGCAAGAGTCCATGAGACCCACCTTTTTATGGTGGTTATGATTTGTTTGTATAAAGCACAATTAATTCCAAATTCCATTGTTGATGCTTTTTACTGCTTTCTTTTTCACCCCACTACTTGGCTATTCGTTAAATTGAATTGTGGGTGTGGTGAGGGGTATATTTATAGGTATTTTGAGGTTTGGGAGACTTTGCCCCTCCCGGTAGGATTGTATATCCCATACGTCACTAGCTCATGGACTCTTGCCAATATGAAAGAAAGAAATTTATCTGGTAAGTTCTTACATAAATTATATTTTTGTAATATTTTTTTAAATTTGATTGTGTACTTGTAATGTATGCATCTCCTTCCCATACGAAAATGCAGTATACGACCCTTAGCGAGACACCCTGTTTTCAGGGTAAATACTGGCTTTAGATCATTCCACCAGGGAACTAAAAGTCCTGTCCTGGTGAGCATTCTTTAAATGTCATGTAATGTCATTACGTGCTCCGGGTCATTTGACGTGATAAGCTTTAATTTGGACTTGAATAGAATTGTCTTTTTTTTTGTTCTTTCTTTGTAATACTTCCTCTTATAAAAAGGAGTAAATTTATTTGAAATTAAAATTTAAATAACTCCTTTTTTATGTATAATTGTTTTGTTTTTTTATTTGCTATCTTATTGACTTGTCGTACAAATATGAATAAAAAATATATTTAAAAAAAAAAAAAGAATTGTGTGTAATTTTAAATGTATCTAATATTTATATGGTTAGATATTTTACACCTTTTTATTTCTTGTATAAATTGCAAAATGAGGCCAAAAATAATAAATATTATCTTCTGATTTTCAATGATCAGTTATTGTAAAATATAGATATTAAGGCTAGAATACAAGTGAGGCACAAACGTTTTGCGCTAGCAATATTGTGTTTCCGCAAGCATTTTTCATTCCACTGATATTACAAGTGGGGAGAAATCACGATTGCGCTAACGCAATAACCTTTTATGCTTCAATCCTTTCCGTGGATCTCAGAGCTGTGGTTAACTGTTTTACGAAAACTAATAAGTTGCACAAAACACTCTTTTACAAAGTACAGTTACACTCATAATAACAATGTCTAATATAAATTATTTAAAAAAAAATTGCACCAAAAAGTTATAAGGGCTCAAAGATATGAGATCTAGGGTGTTAGGAAAAAAGGCAGGCAAATGGCTTTTTTCCTAACACCCTAGATCTCATATCTTTGAGCCCTTATAACTTTTTTGTGCAATATTTTTTTTAAAGATCTATTTGTATGTGTGTATATATATATATATATATATATAAATTAATTTCTTTTATAGTGGCAAAAGTCCATGAGCTAGTGACATATGGGATATACATTCCTACCAGAAGGGGGCAAAGTTTCCCAAACTTGGTGCAAATTTCTGTGTGTTTTTTGCACATCCAATGTACTTACATTACGATTTACGCTGTACAAATTTATTATGCTTTATTTCTGTGTAATTTACGTACAAAATTTAAATTTTTTAAAAAATACAATTTTTGGTGAAGAGCTTTATTATGATTTTTGATGCATCTTAACAATAAAAAAAAAAATCTGTGTATTTTTGTGTGAACGGTTCAATTATTAATTTCTTTCATGTAATTGGCAAGAGTCCGTGAGCTAGTGATATATGGGATATACATTCCTACCAGAAGGGGGCAAAGGTTCCCAAACCTCAAATGCCTATAAATACACTTCCCACCTCACTCATACCTCAGTTTAACGTATAGTCCAGTTAGTGAGGTGTAAAAAGCATAAAAAAGAGGAACAGGATAAATAAAGTGCTTTATATATAAAAAAATAAAATCATAACCCCCAAAAATATTGGGTGGGTCACATGGACTCTTTCCACTATGAAAGAAATGAATTTATCAGATAAGTTCTTACATAAATTATGTTTTCTTTCATGTAAGTGGCAAGAGTCCATGAGCTAGTGACGTATGGGATATAATACCCAAGATGTGGAAGTCCACGAGTCACTAGAGAGGGAGGGATAAAATAAAAACAGCTATTTTCAAAAAAATCAAATCATAGGCACTAGAATCAAACTGAGACAGCTGCCTCAAGAACCTTTCTACTAAAGGCTGCTCCTGAAAAAGCAAACACAACAAAATGGTAACATTTAGTAAATGTATGCAAAGAACACCAAGTTGCTGCATTGTAAACTTGATCAACTGAAGCTTCATTCTTGAAAGCCCAAGATGTGGCGACTAATCTAGTCAAATGAGCTGTAATACATTGAGGCAGAGACTGCCCTGCCCTGCCTCCAAATAGGCTTTGTGAATCAAAATCTTTAACCAAGATGCCAAGGAAATGGCAGAGACTTTCTGACCTTTTCTGGAACCAGAAAAAATAAAAAATAGACAAGAAGTCTTTCTGAAATCTTTAGTAGCCTCAACATAATATTTTAAAGCTCTTATCACATCCAAAAAATGTAAAGACCTTTCAAGAGTATTCTTAGGATTAGGACGCAAGGAAGTAATAATAATTTGCATAAATAAAAAGAGAGAAGCGCTCAACCTGGAAACGAACAATAGCATAATAGCTTGTTCTATGGCTAGTTACCACCCAAGAAGCAGCCTCTTTTTGCTCAACATGTGCCTTTCACAGAGAAAAACTTTCCTGAAGCACATCAGTCTGATCCTGACTTCACAGTACAGTCCAGCCCCGAAATACCAGGCAATTCTTCTCTGAACGAGAGAAACAGCAAAACCCCAGACGTACGTTTCGGCCTATTGTGGGCCTCGTCAGTGAGGTGCAGCCATATCCCTCTAGGCACACTGAGCAACGGGTCCACGTCTGGATTCCCGCATCACACTTAGGGAGACTTCCCAAAATGTCATAATTTGCATAAATAAAAAGAGAGAAGCGCTCAACCTGGAAACGAACAATAGCATAATAGCTTGTTCTATGGCTAGTTACCACCCAAGAAGCAGCCTATTTTTGCTCAACATGTGCCTTTCACAGAGAAAAACTTTCCTGAAGCACATCAGTCTGATCCTGACTTCACAGTACAGTCCAGCCCCGAAATACCAGGCAATTCTTCTCTGAACGAGAGAAACAGCAAAACCCCAGACGTACGTTTCGGCCTATTGTGGGCCTCGTCAGTGAGGTGCAGCCATATCCCTCTAGGCACACTGAGCAACGGGTCCACGTCTGGATTCCCGCATCACACTTAGGGAGACTTCCCAAAATGTCATAATTTGCATAAATAAAAAGAGAGAAGCGCTGAACCTGGAAACGAACAATAGCATAATAGCTTGTTCTATGGCTAGTTACCACCCAAGAAGCAGCCTCTTTTTGCTCAACATGTGCCTTTCACAGAGAAAAACTTTCCTGAAGCACATCAGTCTGATCCTGACTTCACAGTACAGTCCAGCCCCGAAATACCAGGCAATTCTTCTCTGAACGAGAGAAACAGCAAAACCCCAGACGTACGTTTCGGCCTATTGTGGGCCTCGTCAGTGAGGTGCAGCCATATCCCTCTAGGCACACTGAGCAACGGGTCCACGTCTGGATTCCCGCATCACACTTAGGGAGACTTCCCAAAATGTCATAATTTGCATAAATAAAAAGAGAGAAGCGCTCAACCTGGAAACGAACAATAGCATAATAGCTTGTTCTATGGCTAGTTACCACCCAAGAAGCAGCCTCTTTTTGCTCAACATGTGCCTTTCACAGAGAAAAACTTTCCTGAAGCACATCAGTCTGATCCTGACTTCACAGTACAGTCCAGCCCCGAAATACCAGGCAATTCTTCTCTGAACGAGAGAAACAGCAAAACCCCAGACGTACGTTTCGGCCTATTGTGGGCCTCGTCAGTGAGGTGCAGCCATATCCCTCTAGGCACACTGAGCAACGGGTCCACGTCTGGATTCCCGCATCACACTTAGGGAGACTTCCCAAAATGTCATAATTTGCATAAATAAAAAGAGAGAAGCGCTGAACCTGGAAACGAACAATAGCATAATAGCTTGTTCTATGGCTAGTTACCACCCAAGAAGCAGCCTCTTTTTGCTCAACATGTGCCTTTCACAGAGAAAAACTTTCCTGAAGCACATCAGTCTGATCCTGACTTCACAGTACAGTCCAGCCCCGAAATACCAGGCAATTCTTCTCTGAACGAGAGAAACAGCAAAACCCCAGACGTACGTTTCGGCCTATTGTGGGCCTCGTCAGTGAGGTGCAGCCATATCCCTCTAGGCACACTGAGCAACGGGTCCACGTCTGGATTCCCACATCACACTTAGGGAGACTTCCCAAAATGTCATAATTTGCATAAATAAAAAGAGAGAAGCGCTCAACCTGGAAACGAACAATAGCATAATAGCTTGTTCTATGGCTAGTTACCACCCAAGAAGCAGCCTCTTTTTGCTCAACATGTGCCTTTCACAGAGAAAAACTTTCCTGAAGCACATCAGTCTGATCCTGACTTCACAGTACAGTCCAGCCCCGAAATACCAGGCAATTCTTCTCTGAACGAGAGAAACAGCAAAACCCCAGACTTACGTTTCGGCCTATTGTGGGCCTCATCAGTGAGGTGCAGCCATATCCCTCTAGGCACACTGAGCAACGGGTCCACGTCTGGATTCCCGCATCACATTTAGGGAGACTTCCCAAAATGTCATAATTTGCATAAATAAAAAGAGAGAAGCGCTCAACCTGGAAATGAACAATAGCATAATAGCTTGTTCTATGGCTAGTTACCACCCAAGAAGCAGCCTCTTTTTGCTCAACATGTGCCTTTCACAGAGAAAAACTTTCCTGAAGCACATCAGTCTGATCCTGACTTCACAGTACAGTCCAGCCCCGAAATACCAGGCAATTCTTCTCTGAACGAGAGAAACAGCAAAACCCCAGACGTACGTTTCGGCCTATTGTGGGCCTCGTCAGTGAGGTGCAGCCATATCCCTCTAGGCACACTGAGCAACGGGTCCACATCTGGATTCCCGCATCACACTTAGGGAGACTTCCCAAAATGTCATAATTTGCATAAATAAAAAGAGAGAAGCGCTCAACCTGGAAACGAACAATAGCATAATAGCTTGTTCTATGGCTAGTTACCACCCAAGAAGCAGCCTCTTTTTGCTCAACATGTGCCTTTCACAGAGAAAAACTTTCCTGAAGCACATCAGTCTGATCCTGACTTCACAGTACAGTCCAGCCCCGAAATACCAGGCAATTCTTCTCTGAACGAGAGAAACAGCAAAACCCCAGACGTACGTTTCGGCCTATTGTGGGCCTCGTCAGTGAGGTGCAGCCATATCCCTCTAGGCACATTGAGCAACGGGTCCACGTCTGGATTCCCGCATCACACTTAGGGAGACTTCCCAAAATGTCATAATTTGCATAAATAAAAAGAGAGAAGCGCTCAACCTGGAAACGAACAATAGCATAATAGCTTGTTCTATGGCTAGTTACCACCCAAGAAGCAGCCTCTTTTTGCTCAACATGTGCCTTTCACAGAAAAAAACTTTCCTGAAGCACATCAGTCTGATCCTGACTTCACAGTACAGTCCAGCCCCGAAATACTAGGCAATTCTTCTCTGAATGAGAGAAACAGCAAAACCCCAGACGTACGTTTCGGCCTATTGTGGGCCTCGTCAGTGAGGTGCAGCCATATCCCTCTAGGCACACTGAGCAACGGGTCAACGTCTGGATTCCTGCATCACACTTAGGGAGACCTCCCAAAATGTCATAATTTGCATAAATAAAAAGAGAGAAGCGCTCAACCTGGAAACGAACAATAGCATAATAGCTTGTTCTATGGCTAGTTACCACCCAAGAAGCAGCCTCTTTTTGCTCAACATGTGCCTTTCACAGAGAAAAACTTTCCTGAAGCACATCAGTCTGATCCTGACTTCACAGTACAGTCCAGCCCCGAAATACCAGGCAATTCTTCTCTGAACGAGAGAAACAGCAAAACCCCAGATGTACGTTTCGGCCTATTGTGGGCCTCATCAGTGAGGTGCAGCCATATCCCTCTAGGCACACTGAGCAACGGGTCCACGTCTGGATTCCCGCATCACACTTAGGGAGACTTCCCAAAATGTCATAATTTGCATAAATAAAAAGAGAGAAGCGCTCAACCTGGAAACGAACAATAGCATAATAGCTTGTTCTATGGCTTGTTACCACCCAAGAAGCAGCCTCTTTTTGCTCAACATGTGCCTTTCACAGAGAAAAACTTTCCTGAAGCACATCAGTCTGATCCTGACTTCACAGTACAGTCCAGCCCCGAAATACCAGGCAATTCTTCTCTGAACGAGAGAAACAGCAAAACCCCAGACGTACGTTTCGGCCTATTGTGGGCCTCGTCAGTGAGGTGCAGCCATATCCCTCTAGGCACACTGAGCAACGGGTCCACGTCTGGATTCCCGCATCACACTTAGGGAGACTTCCCAAAATGTCATAATTTGCATAAATAAAAAGAGAGAAGCGCTCAACCTGGAAACGAACAATAGCATAATAGCTTGTTCTATGGCTAGTTACCACCCAAGAAGCAGCCTCTTTTTGCTCAACATGTGCCTTTCACAGAGAAAAACTTTCCTGAAGCACATCAGTCTGATCCTGACTTCACAGTACAGTCCAGCCCCGAAATACCAGGCAATTCTTCTCTGAACGAGAGAAACAGCAAAACCCCAGACGTACGTTTCGGCCTATTGTGGGCCTCGTCAGTGAGGTGCAGCCATATCCCTCTAGGCACACTGAGCAACGGGTCCACGTCTGGATTCCCGCATCACACTTAGGGAGACTTCCCAAAATGTCATAATTTGCATAAACAAGTTGCTGCATTGTAAACTTGATCAACTGAAGCTTCATTCTTGAAACCCCAAGATGTGGCGAATAATCTAGTCAAATGAGCTGTAATACATTGAGGCGGAGACTGCCCTGCCTCCAAATAGGCTTTGTGAATCAAAATCTTTAACCAAGATGCCAAGGAAATGGCAGAGACTTTCTGACCTTTTCTGGAACCAGAAAAAATAAAAAATAGACAAGAAGTCTTTCTGAAATCTTTAGTAGCCTCAACATAATATTTTAAAGCTCTTATCACATCCAAAAAATGTAAAGACCTTTCAAGAGTATTCTTAGGATTAGGACTCAAGGAAGTAATAATAATTTCCCTATTGATGTTGTTAGAAATCACAACCTTTGGCAAAAATTTAAACGAAGTCCGCAAAACAGCTTTATCTTGATAGAAAATCAGATAAGGAGACTCACAAGAGAAAGCAGACAATTCAGAAACTCTTCTAGCAGAAGAGATAGCCAAAAGAAATAAAACTTTCCAAGAAAGTAGTTTAATATCCAAATAATGCATAGGCTCAAAAGAAGGAGCCTGCAAAATCTTTAAAACCCAATTGACAGTCCAAGGAGGAGAAATTGATTAAATAACAGGCTAGATACAAATCAAAGCCTCAACAAAACAGTGAATATCAGGAAGTTTAGCAATATTTCTATGAAATAAGAGAGAAAGAGCAGACATGTGTCCTTTCAAAGTATTTGCAGACAAACCTTTATCTAAACCATCCTGAAGAAACTGTAAAATCCTAGGAATTCTAAATGAATGCCAAGAATAATCATGAGTGGAACACCAAGAAATATAGGTTTTCCAAACCCTATGATAAATCTTACTTGAAAAAGACTTATGAGCCTGTATCATAGTGTTAATTACTGAGTCAGAGAAACGTCTATGACTAAGAAGTAAGCGTTCAATTTCCATGCCTTTAAATTTAGAGATTTGAGATCCTGATGAAAAACTGGGTCTTGAGACAAAAGGTCTGGTCTTATAGGAAGTGACCAAGGCTGGCAACTGGACATTTGGACAAGGTCCGCATACCAGAACCCGTGAGGCCATGCTGGGGCTATCAGAAACATATGATCTTTGAGATCACTCCCAGAGGTGAAAAAATGTAAGCAGGTTGGTAAAACCATAGAACTGCTAGAGCATTCATAATTTCTGCCTGAGGATCCCTGGACCTGGAGAGGTATCTGGGAAGTTTCTTGTTTAGATGAGAGGCCATCAGATCTATGTCTGGAGGACCCCACATCTGCACAATCGGATAAAACACATCTGAGTGGAGAGACTACTTCCTGGATGTAGAATCTGATGGCTGAGATAATCCACTTAGAAATTGTCTACACCTGGTATATGAATCGCAGTGATTAGACAAGAATTGGATTCCACCCAAGAAAGTATTAGAGATACTTTTTTATTGCTAGGAGAATGTGAGTCCCCCCTTGATGATTGACATATGCTACTGTTGTGAAATTGTCTGCTTGAAACCGAATATATGATTCTCTCTTTAATAGAGGCCAACCCTGAAGAGCTCTGAAAATAGCACGGAGTTCTAAGAAATAGATTGGTAACCTCGCCTCTCGAGGATCCCAAACTCCTTGTGCTGTCAGAGACCCCCAAACAGCTCCCCAACCTGAGAGACGTGCATCTGTTGTGATCACAGTTCAGGTAGGACAAACAAAGGAGGCCCCTTAAACAATAAGGTGATGGTTCAACCACCAAGTCAGAAAGAGTGGAGAGTTGGGATTTAAGTATATCAGTTGTGATAACTAAGTATAATCCCTGCACCATTGGTGCCACATGCAGAACTGTAGAGGTCTCATATGAAAACAAACAAAAAAGATTGTGTCCGATGCTGCAATCATGAGACCTAAAACTTCCATGCACATAGCCACTGAAGCGAATGATAAGAGATTGAAGGTTTAGACAAGCTGAAACCAATCTCAAACGTCTCTTTTCTGTTAAGGATAGAGTCATTGACACTGAATCTATTTGGAAATCTATTGAGGTAGAACCAAGATATCGTCCAAATAAGGAAACACTGCAATACCCTGCTCTCTGATTAGAGATAGAAGGGCACCTAAAACTATTAAGAATATTCTTGGTATTGTTGCAAGGCCAAACAGAAGAGTGACAAATTGGTAATGCTTGTTTAGAAAAAAGAATCTCGGAAAACGATAGTGATCTGGATAAATCGGATTGTGAAGGTAAGCGTCCTGTAAGTCTATTGTGGACATGAAGTGATCTTGCTGAACAAAAGGCAGAATAGTCCTTATAGTCACCATCTTGAAAGTTGGGACTCTTACAAAACCATTTTAAGTTTTCATATCCAAAATAGGTCTGAAAGAATTTTCCTTCATAGGTAAAATGAAAAGATTTGAAATAAAAACCCCAATCCTTGTTCTTGCTGTGGAACTGGGAAAAATTACCCCTGAAAGTTCTAGATCTGAAACACATTTCTGAAAGACTTGAGCTTTGACTGGGATTTTTGTTACATGGGTAAGAATCTTCCCAAAGGAAGTCTTACTTTGAATCCTATTCGACACCCCTAAGAAATTATATTCTGAATCCACTGATTTTGGACAGAGTCTGTCCAAACTCTTTGAAATAGCTTTAGTCTGCCCCCTACCAGAAGAACTGGCTTGAGGGCCGCACTTTCATATAAGTTTAGGGGCAGGATTTGGTTTCTTATAAGGCTTGGATTTATTCCAATTCGGAGATGGTCTCCAATTAGAGCCAGAGGGCTTAGGGGAAGGAGTGATTTTCTGTTCTCTATTCTGACGAAAGGAACAAAAATGATTGGGAGCTTAAATAGATTTCTTGTTTTGGGGCAGAAAAACTCCCTTACCCCCAGTAACAGTGGAGATAATAGAATCCAATTGTGAACCAAAATGATTTTTACCTTGAAAAGAGGGAGATAATAATCTAGTTTCATACACCATGTCAACATTCCAAGATTTAAGCCATAAAGCTCTTCTAGTTATAATGGCTAAAGACATGGATTTGACATTGATTTTCCTAACATCAAATATAGCATCAAAAATTAAATGATTTGCATGTTGAAATAAAACAGTACTGTTAGATCATTCAGAATCTGAAGACAACTGCTGTGCTAAACTGTCCAACCAAAAAGTAGAAGCAGCAACAACATCATCCATATATATATAACAGGTCTAAGAATATAGTCAGAATGTAAATATGCCCTTCTTGGTTAAGATTCAAGCTTCCTATCTAAATGATCCTTGGCTACAGGTAAAGGATACAATTTCTTAAAACTAGAAGAAGGGTTAAAAGAGGTACCAGGCTTAGACCATTCTTTAGCAATCACATTAGAGATAGCATCAGGAATAGGAAATACTTCAGGAGTAATAACAGTAGTCTTAAATACAGAATTTAGACAATTACTAGCTTTATCATCAGGAGATTTAGACTCCTCAATACCCAAAGTAAACAAAACGTCCTTTAAGAGAGAACAACTTAAATAAAAAAGATTTGTCTATATCAGTCTCTGACGTGGCATCCTCTGAATCAGAGGAGACCCCATCAGTAGAGGATACGTCAGTATGCTGAAGATCAGAACTTAATTCACTAAGTTTAGGAAAATGTTGCAAAAACCTTTTACATTTATTTGAAGGCAAAATAGCAGTCATTGCCTTCTCTATAGTTGTAGCAATAAAATCTTACATTTCTGCAGTAATGCTTTGTACATTTAGACTGAGATGGAATAACAGTGTGTGTATTTGTACTCATAGATATATTTTACAATTTGTTAAACAAGAGCCACATAATAGAGCTGAATAATTTAGATCAGCTTAATTACAACATGCATACTTAGCTTTGTTAAATACCTGTTTATGCAGCTCAAATCCTATGGTAACATCAGAGGCAGGTTCAGTTTGAGACATAATTGCAAAAAACAAAATTAGAAAAAAATACAAATAAATTAATTCTGCAAATTTATATCCATGCTTCTATATATGATATATACTGTATATATATATATATATATATATATATATATATATATATATATATATATATATATATATATATATATATATATATATATATATATATCGGGCTTGAGAGAATGGGAAACAGAGCAAACAAAATTATAAAAAAGGAAACTGATTCAGAAAATGCTGCATGAAAGTTCTCTAAGGAGCCCATTTATCAAGCTCCGTAAGGAGCTTGAAGGGCCGTGTTTCTGGTGAGCCTTCAGACTCGCCAGAAACACCAGTTATGAAGCAGCGGTCTAAAGACCACTGCTTTATAGCCTGTCCGCCTGCTCTGAGGAGACGGACAGAGATCTCGTAAAATCAACCCGATCCAATGCGATCTGGTTGATTGACACCCCCTGCTAGAGGCCGATTGGAAGCGAATCTGCAGGGGGTGGCCTAGCACCAGCAGTTCACAAGAGCTGCTGGCGCAATGCTGAATGCGGAGAGCATATTCCTCTACTCACTCAGCGATGTCTCTCGGACATGATCCGCTGATCGGATCATGTTGGACAGACATTTCATAAACAGGCCCCTATGTGTTTACTGAGAACACTGAATGAGCTGGGGTCAGAGCTTATAACGGCAATTTTGTTGAAAAAAATGTAGTCAGGGAAATTTACATTTTTGGCACCAATAAAAGTCACACAACGATGACACGTCACCCTATGACATAAATATCATCATCAAATGCGCAACATGCAAAGCTGAAGAGGATTTCTAATGCACCTATCACTCTAAAAAGCAGGTAAGAATTTTGATTGTATATACAAAAAAACAAAATTAACCAAAATAAAGCCTAATGGATACTTCTATTATAGCTACATAAAATGTGATTATCAACATTCCATGAGACTAACATAATACTTAGCATCCTAATTTATAAATTAATTACTAGCTCCAAAATAAAACTGTATGTTTCACAGACTCTACCAACCTTGACAAATATTTAGCCACAAATAAAGTTGCTAAAAAAGAGCACTGAATTACTGACTCAAGGCATGTATACAAACAATATATAACAGCTTTACTTAAAAAGTGCCCAATCCATAGCTGAGAGTGTCTTATATAATAAAAGTATATACTTACCGTGTAAGACACCCATCCACATATAGCAGACAGCCAAACCAGTACTGAGACAAATCAGCAGAGGTAATGGTAGAGGAGTATAATGTAAAACTGTAAAGGGAGGCAGCAGATGAATCAGCAGATGAATCTCTGCCACCAAATTTACAGAGAGCCCTTGAATAGATTTCCCATAGGCGAAAACATGGTATCATCAGACAATACTCTTTAGCTCTGCTTCTTAGCAAAGAGATCAAACTACAAAAGGATTAAATACATAAGGATATTTGAGTTATTTCAGAAAGGTGGTAGACCTGAACTGTGAATTAGTTTCACTACAGAAATTGAATAGTTAAAGGTGGTAGACCTGAACTGTGAATTAGTTTCACTACAGAAATTGAATAGTTAAAGGTTTGAGTTAATTTACATTCTTTTGTATTCTGGTTTTTAGTATTGCAATTAGATAACAATTAGATTGTTTGCATAGGTGAGCAATTAGGAGGGACCCCACCCTATCTTTCTGAGGGTATTTAAAGAGATCTGTTTAGCTCTGCTAAACATTTAGCTCTGCTTCTTAGCAAAGAGATCAAACTACAAAAGGATTAAATACATAAGGATATTTGAGTTATTTCAGAAAGGTATATAACATTTCTCTTTTAAATTGTTGTTACTTGAATAGTTTGTACTTTCAGATAATATATTTTGTATTTCTATTAACTTTATATTTTGTTTTTTTATAGGTGGTAGACCTGAACTGTGAATTAGTTTCACTACAGAAATTGAATAGTTAAAGGTGGTAGACCTGAACTGTGAATTAGTTTCACTACAGAAATTGAATAGTTAAAGGTGGTAGACCTGAACTGTGAATTAGTTTCACTACAGAAATTGAATAGTTAAAGGTGGTAGACCTGAACTGTGAATTAGTTTCACTACAGAAATTGAATAGTTAAAGGTTTGAGTTAATTTACATTCTTTTGTATTCTGGTTTTTAGTATTGCAATTAGATAACAATTAGATTGTTTGCATAGGTGAGCAATTAGGAGGGACCCCACCCTATCTTTCTGAGGGTATTTAAAGAGATCTGTTTAGCTCTGCTAAACATTTAGCTCTGCTTCTTAGCAAAGAGATCAAACTACAAAAGGATTAAATACATAAGGATATTTGAGTTATTTCAGAAAGGTGGTAGACCTGAACTGTGAATTAGTTTCACTACAGAAATTGAATAGTTAAAGGTGGTAGACCTGAACTGTGAATTAGTTTCACTACAGAAATTGAATAGTTAAAGGTTTGAGTTAATTTACATTCTTTTGTATTCTGGTTTTTAGTATTGCAATTAGATAACAATTAGATTGTTTGCATAGGTGAGCAATTAGGAGGGACCCCACCCTATCTTTCTGAGGGTATTTAAAGAGATCTGTTTAGCTCTGCTAAACATTTAGCTCTGCTTCTTAGCAAAGAGATCAAACTACAAAAGGATTAAATACATAAGGATATTTGAGTTATTTCAGAAAGGTATATAACATTTCTCTTTTAAATTGTTGTTACTTGAATAGTTTGTACTTTCAGATAATATATTTTGTATTTCTATTAACTTTATATTTTGTTTTTTTATAGGTGGTAGACCTGAACTGTGAATTAGTTTCACTACAGAAATTGAATAGTTAAAGGTGGTAGACCTGAACTGTGAATTAGTTTCACTACAGAAATTGAATAGTTAAAGGTTTGAGTTAATTTACATTCTTTTGTATTCTGGTTTTTAGTATTGCAATTAGATAACAATTAGATTGTTTGCATAGGTGAGCAATTAGGAGGGACCCCACCCTATCTTTCTGAGGGTATTTAAAGAGATCTGTTTAGCTCTGCTAAACATTTAGCTCTGCTTCTTAGCAAAGAGATCAAACTACAAAAGGATTAAATACATAAGGATATTTGAGTTATTTCAGGAGTTATTCAGGGTTATTCAGGCTTATTCAGTAGAAAATAATACTTATATTTTTCTTATTGTTAAAGTGTTGCATAGTTTAAAATGTCTCAGATACAGTGCAATGGGTGTTTTGCACTTTTTAATCGTTCTACTTTTTGGAGATTTAGGGGCTGTCCTGTTTGTAAGCAGTTTTCCCTGTTAAGGGAGGAAATAGCTAAACTTCAAGCTAAGGTAAGTAACATACCTGTTACCTCTACAAAGCTGCCTCAGAAAGAAGCCCCTCTACCCCAGAGATCAGCAAGGAGAGGCAGATGGATCACTGTAGGCTCTGGAAGAATTAGAACAGTAGACCAGAAGCATTGCCCACAACCTCTGCCATTGCAAAACTCCTATGCTGCTCTTGCCGAATACACTTGTGATGAGGAGATTGCTGTTTCTGAGCCCTCTGAAGCTGTAACAGGTAATTTAAATCTATTGGCACCTGATTCTCCAGGTAACATAACACAGGAAAGAACTGCAGATGTGTTTTTGAGAAAAAGACTGTTAGTGGGTGACTCTATTTTGAGGAATGTGTATTTAGGTGAAAGTAAAGGAGAAACAAGGGAGGTTAGATGTCTTCCAGGAGCTACTGCTCACAGGGATAGGAATCGTATTTTGAGAATTGTTAAGGCAGCAGGAAAGGGAAGTGAGTTGGATGTGATTGTTCATTTAGGAACAAATGATCTGGCTAGTAATCATGTTGCTGCTGTTCAGAAAGAGTTTTGTGACCTAGGTAATCATTTAGAGACTGTGGCATCAACTCTATCATTTTCTGCTATTTTACCTGTGTATGACCAGGAAGCAGGAAAGATGGAGCGGATAACAACATTTAATTCTTGGTTAGATAAGTGGTGCAGGGAACGAGGATTTGGTTTTATTGGCCATTATAGCTCTGTTTGGAAAGATACTAGGTTATTTAGGAGAGATGGCTTGCATTTGGATGCTAAAGGAACAGAGTATCTGGGAGAGGAGTTCAAATACTTTATTAGAAATCATTTAAACTAATAAAGGGGGGTAGCATTAATATATCCACCTGCCCCCCACAGCATGCCAAAACTGTTAGTCCAAGTAACAATTCTAGAAATTCTAGTAGAAAAATTCTTCGTGCCATGAGCACAAATGCTCGCAGCTTAGGAAATAAATTACCTGAACTCATTTCAATAATGACTAGGGACAACTTGGATTTAGTAGCTATAACAGAAACATGGTACAATGATTTGCATGACTGGGACATAGTCATACCTGGATACAGGTTATTTAAAAAGAACAGAGTAGGAAAGAAAGGTGGAGGAGTTGCTTTGTATGTAAATGAAAATATAAAGGTTACTGAAATTGTAGGAACAAATGATGAGGTGGAAAGTATTTGGGTGACTTTGGAAATTGGAGATAAAAATGTTTTTAGAATAGGGGTTGTATATAGGCCTCCATTGCAGGATGAAAAACTGGACAATCTGTTATTAGATGAAATAACCAAAATGACCATGAAGGGTAAGGTTATAGTACTGGGGGACTTTAATTTGCCAGATATAGACTGGAAGATTCCTTCTGCTAGATCGGCTAGAAGCAGGTATATTCTTGAATCTCTGCTAGGGGAATCACTTGAACAATTAGTCAAGGAACCAACTCGTAAGGAAGCTATATTAGATCTAATACTTACAAACAGTGATACAGTTTCAGATGTGTCTGTAGGTGAGAACTTAGGATCCAGTGATCATCAATCTGTTTGGTTTAGTATTCATGTTCAGGAACTGTACACCCAGACTAAAACAAAAGTTTTAGACTTTAGGACGGCAGATTTTTCATTAATGGGAGAATACCTAAAAAACTATTTAAAGGGGAAAAATCTTATTACAGGGGTTCAAGAACAGTGGGAATTTGTGAAAGGTGCCATTTTAGATGCAACCGCACACTGTATTAGACATGTCTGTAAAAGTAAAAGAAAGCGGAAACCAATTTGGTTTTCCAAAGAAGTAGCACATGCTGTAAAGACAAAAAAGATAGCTTATAAAAATTACAGACACACACAAGCAGATGATGATATGAAAATATGGAGACTCCAACAAAAAAAGACTAAGCAGTTAATTAGGAAGGTTAAAGCTGATGCAGAAGAGAAGATAGCACAGTCAGTAAAACATGGGGACAAAACATTCTTTAGATATATCAGTGAAAGAAGAAAAAATAAGGTAGGAATAGTAAAATTGAAATCAGTTGATGGTAGAATAATAGAAGGAGATAAGCAGATTGCAGACTGTCTCAATGATTACTTCTGTTCTGTTTTCACTAAAGATTGTGAAGATACAATGTCTACATTAAGGGATGCTATGCAAAATAGAAACAAGCTTAACAGTAATCTTTTTACAGAGGATGAGGTTTTGTTAGCATTATCAAAAATAAATGTTACAAAGGCAGTGGGTCCTGATAATATTCATCCAAGGGTTTTAAAAGAACTTCGTTCAGTGCTAACTGTCCCATTAACTGATCTGTTTAATCAGTCACTATTAACAGGAGCTGTCCCAGATGATTGGAGAATAGCAAATGTAATACCTCTTCATAAAAAGGGCAGTAGAGAAGAATCTGGCAACTACAGGCCAGTTAGTTTAACTTCAGTAGTAGGGAAATTAATGGAAAGCCTCTTAAAGGAAAGAATTATGACTTACATAAAGACAAACAATTTAGAGGACCAAAATCAGCATGGTTTTACTTCAGGGAGATCATGTCAGACTAATCTAATTGACTTCTTTGATTATGTAACAAAAGTATTAGACAAGGGAGGAGCAGTTGATGTAGCATATCTAGATTTCAGCAAAGCATTTGACACCGTCCCACACAATAAACTTATTCACAAACTATATCTCCTTGGTCTAGATTCAAAAATTGTGAACTGGGTGGAATGCTGGCTTAAGGACAGAAAACAAAGTGTCTTAGTAAATGGAGTTCATTCAGCAGAGGGGGCTGTTACTAGTGGTGTTCCTCAGGGGTCAGTTCTGGGGCCTGTTTTGTTTAACATATTTATCTGCGATATCAGCAAAGGGCTACAGGGGAAAGTATGTCTCTTTGCAGATGATACAAAAATTTGCAACAGAGTGGATGTTCCAGGGGGGGTAGACAAAATGAGAAGTGATATACAACAATTGGAGGATTGGACAAACGACTGGGATCTAAAGTTTAACACAGCAAAGTGTAAAATAATGCATTTAGGGAAGAAAAATCCAAATGTTAATTACAGACTCAATGACACTTTACTGACTGTTACAGACGAGGAACAGGACTTGGGAATTATTATTTCAGATGATTTAAAACTTAGTAAACAATGTAGTAAGGCAGCGAGTAAGGCTAGCAGAATGCTTGGATGTATTGGTAGAGGTATTTGCAGCAGAAATAGTAAGGTTCTTATGCCACTTTATAGATCATTAGTTAGGCCTCATCTTGAGTATTGTGTGCAGTTCTGGAGGCCATATCTTCAGAAGGATATTAACAAACTTGAATCTGTGCAAAGGAGGGCTACCAAAATGGTACATGGTCTAAAAAATAAAACTTACCAGGATAGGCTCAATGACCTAAATATGTATAGCTTAGAGGAGAGAAGGGAAAGAGGTGATATGATAGCAACTTTCAAGTACATTAAAGGGTTTAGTAAAACTGAGGCTGTGGGTATTTTACATAAAATGGAAAATTCAAGAACAAGGGGTCATGAGCTCAAGCTAAAGGGTAGTAGATTCAGGAGTAATTTGAGGAAGCACTTCTTTACAGAAAGAGTGATTGATTTATGGAATAAACTTCCTCAAGAGGTAGTAGCAACAAACACTGTGGGGGACTTTAAAAATGCATGGGACAAGCATAGGGCTATCCTACGAACTAGATAAGTTTATACTGTTAGGTAAGGTGGGGCAGACTTGCTGGGCCTATGGCTCTTATCTGCCGTCAATATCTATGTTTCTATGTTTCTATGTTTACTCCCTAAGACAAACACTGCACTTAGAGAGGAACTGGGCTTCAATATGTTTACAAGCGCCTAACACAGAAGAAATCAAGCACATCATGCTTCACCACCTCCTAAGGAGGTAAAGTTTGTAAAACTGATCTATGAGTGAGGTGGGAGGTGTATTTATAGGCATTTGAGGTTTGGGAAACTTTGCCCCCTTCTGGTAGGATTGTATATCCCATACGTAACTAGCTCATGGACTCTTGCCAATTACATGAAAGAAATATATATTGTATATATAAAATATATATATATATATATATATATGTGTGTGTGTGTGTGGGTACATATACTGTATATTAATGTATTCATATGTGTATATAAGTATTTTCAGTCATATATAGACATATAAAAACATTGATATATATGCACACATATATAGACATATAAATATATATATATATACTGTAAGTATATTAGAGTTCTTGGCCATTAAAGTGAAAGTAAATCCTAGCGTTTTACAAACAAATAAGGGCACTTTCATTCATGGGCCTCTATTTTAACAAAATCTGTCGGACCTGATCCGAAAGTGCGGATCAGGTCCAACAGACCTCGCTGAATACGGAGAGAAATATGCTCTCCGTATTCAGCATTGCACCAGCAGCTCACAAGAGCTGCTGGTGCAACGCAGCCCCCTGCACACTTGCGGCCAATGGGGGTTGTCAACCCGATCGTACTCGATCGGGTTGAATTGTGGCAAAGTCTGTCCGCCTGCTCAGAGCAGGCGGACAGGGTTATGGAGCAGCGGTCTTTGTGACCACTGCTTAATAACTGTTGTTTCTGGCGAGCCTGGAGGCTCACCAGAAACACGGGGCATCAAGCTCCATTCGGAGCTTGATAGATAGGCCCCATGAAGTATATGATACTTCATGTAGAAAGCTCCTTTATTTGATTCAATTGATCGCTGCTCTTAGCCTCTACAGCAGCCCATGACTAAAAAAATTTTTGGCTAAGAGGTGACGTTTTCACCTCTTAGCCAATAGCTGTGCAGTAAATCCGGCTTGGAAAACGTCATCTCTTAGCCAAAAAATTTTTTTAGCCATGGGCTGCTGTACCAGGTAAAAACGGCAATCGATTGAATCAAATAAAGGAGCTTTCTACATGAAGTATCCTTTACTTCATGAATGAAAGTGCCCTTCATTTGTTTCAATAGTAAATCCTAGCGTTTGTAAAACACTAGGATTTACTTTCACTTTAAGCAGATAAAAACATGATAAAAACCTATTTATGCAATATTTATATTTAATAAAGATTTTGTGTAAATCTTTCACATTTGGTAATTCGAATATGCTATATCGTATGCGCGATGTGAGTTTGTTTTTTCAACAATTTTTGTCTCCATTGGTTTCTATGGGGAATACGAAAAGGCTATGGAGTTTGCACGATCTCGGGTGTTTTTTTTCTCCACTTTTTTTTTCTCCATTGATCTCTATATATGCTGGCGCATGCAAAAACTTAAGTTAGGTTTTTAAATTTTTTCGGAACTCATAATACCAGCGCAACCAGAATATCAAAATAAATGGGATGGTAAACTGATGCTCAATGTGGGACAATAAAGTTTGGGTTTGAAATATTTAGGAATTAATGACTCCCGTGATGCTATTTTCTGTACGCCATAGAAAATGACATAAAATGTAATTTATTTATTTTTTTCATTTAATTTTGCATTTCAGATGGTGGGGTTTTAATATTTTATGATATTTCTGCACACTTAAATTATAATTATAAGTTTTTTGTAGAACCAACAAATTCTGCAGCTCTAAGCTCTTTTCTAAAAATGTTTGATCTTATAAATCTTAAACGGACACGAAACCCGCATTTTTTCTTCCGTGATTTGCAAAGAGCATGCAATTTTAAACAGCTTTGTAATTAACTTCTATTATCTAATTTGCTTAATTCTCTTGATATATTTTGCTGAAAAGCATATCTAGATATGCTCCATAGCTGCTGATTGGTGGCAGCACATAGATGCCTTGTGTGATTGTCTCACCCATGTGCATTTCTATTTCTTCAACAAAGGATATCTAAAGAATGAAGCAAATTAGATAATAGAAATAAATTAGAATGTTGTTTAAAATTGTATTCTGTATCTTAATCGTGAAAGAAGGGTTTCATATCCCTTTAAAGATTTAATTTGTGTTAGTATCTCACAGGAAAAAGTTAAAATGTATGTGTAAGTGCAATGAGAGCCAAACAAAAATGGCTTAGCAGTGAAAAGGTGAATTTACGTTATTTTGGTAGTTTGATAGTAAACAACTTTTCTTGTTACAGCTTCTTATTTATGCTCCACTGCCCTGTCTGTAAAAGGGAAGTAAACCCCCCCAAAAAGTTACCATGCATATATAATTTAAACGTAATATTTTTTTGCAAGAAAAAAAGTTTAGCTAAAGGTGTTAATTTGGATTCTGAATGTACAGCTCAGGTCACTGAAATAGAAACTCACTGGCTGATAAGCATAACTACTATACAGATATATTGGTCCACAAAAATAAAAAATCATCTTAAAAGAATATCCATTTTTAAAATGCACTCTTTTAACGACTTTAACCCCTTAAGGACTGTGCATTTAAAAAAAAAATGTTTTAAATTTACCTTTTAACATAATTGGCCAGAATACGAGTGAACCCTCCCTTTTTGTTCCTAGCCCCTGAGATAGTGTTATGAGTGTAACTATACTTTTTAATGTAATTTTTATGTGTTTTATGCAACTTTTTAGTTTCGCGAACCAGTTAACCAGCGCTCTGAAATCCCGGTAATCATTCAAGCGATCTCATTTACTTTCAACTTGAAATGCCAGCAGTAAGCCAGATAAGCACAATCCCCTGCAATAAACATAATCTGGCCCTATATATTTTTTTTAGTAGACAACCCAATGTATTGATCTAGGCCCATTTTGGTATATTTCATTGGGGTTCTCACTGAAATTATTTACACACCACTACTGTGGTCATACAACAAATGGTTGTAAACACTTTAGCAAAGAAGTTTTTCAAGAGAGGCAGGGGGCCCAAATTGAAAAAAGAAGTTTTCGGCGCAAGCGAGGGAACCCGCGCCGCCAGTAGTTTCACCTCGCACATCGGGGTATTACATATATCCCGCCTGCAGTTGCTAAAGTGCCGTAAGTCTGATAAACCAGTGATGTCCAGAAATGAGCGTAACTACAAATTTCTGGAGTCGCCAGTGACTTACGGCACTCTAGAAACTGCCTGCGCCTAAAAAAACTAACTAAAATATTAAATCTCCCGTTACTGTCTAACACGCCTCCCAAAAATCAGCCCGATACGTATACCCCTATATCCGCAATCCCCCCTCTCACTCCTAATAATAAATGTATTAACCCCTAGACCGACAACCCCCCATAATGCAATAAGCCTAATTATTAACCCCTAAACCGCCATAGCCCACACCACAATAAACCTATCCTAGTATTAACCCCTAAACCGTCGCTCCCAGAGCCCACCGCCACCTACATTATATGTATAAACCCCTAAACCGCCGCTCCCGGACCCCGCCGCCACCTACATTATATATATTAACCCCTAAACCGCCGCTCCCGAACCCCACCGCCACCTACATTATATGTATTAACCCCTAAATCGCCGCTCCCGGACCCCGCCGCCACCTACATTTTATGTATTAACACCTAAACCACCGGTCCCGGACCCCGCCGCCGCCTACATTAAATTTATTAACCCCTAATCTGACCCCCCTACACCGCCGCCACCTACATTAAATATATTAACCTCTAATCTGACCCCCCTACACCGCAGCCACCTACATTAAATATATTAACCTTTAATCTGACCCCCCTACACCGCTACCACCTACATTAAATATATTACCCCCTAAACCTGTCTAACCCTAACACCCCCCTAACTTAATTATTATTTAAATAAATATAAATAATATTACTATTATTAACTAAATTATTCCTATTTAAAACTAAATACTTACCTATAAAATAAACCCTAATATAGCTACAATATAATTAATAATTACATTGTAGCTATTTTAGGGTTTATATTTATTTTACAGGCAACTTTGTATTTATTTTAACTAGGTACAATAGCTATTAAATAGTTAATAACTATTTAATAGCTACCTAGTTAAAATAATTACAAAATTACCTGTAAAATAAATCCTAACCTAAGTTACAAATACACCTAACACTACACTATCAATAAATTAATTAAATAAATGAACTACAATTATCTAAAATAAAATACAATTAAATAAACTAAACTATATTACAAAAAAACACTAAATTACAAAAAATAAAAAAAATATTACAAGAAGTTTAAACTAATTACACCTAATCTAAGCCCCCTAATAAAATAAAAAAGCCCCCCAAAATAATAAAATTCCCTATCCTAAACTAAATTACAAATAGCCCTTAAAAGGGCCTTTTGCGGGGCATTGCCCCAAAGTAATCAGCACTTTTACCTGTAAAAAAAGAACAATCCCCCCCCAACATTACAACCCACCACCCACACACCCCTACTCTAAAACCCACCCGATCCCCCCTTAAAAAAACCTAACACTACCCCATTGAAGATCACCCTACCTTGAGCCGTCTTCACCCAGCCGGGCCGAAGTCTTCATCCGATGGGGCAGAAGAGGACATCCAGACCGGCAGAAGTCTTCATCCTATCTGGGCAGAAGAGGACATCCGGACCGGCAGAAGTCTTCATCCTATCCAGGAAGAAGAGGACATCCGGACCGGCAGACATCTTCATCCAAGCGGCATCTTCTATCTTCATCCATCCAACGAGGAATGGCTCCATCTTGAAGACCTCCGGCGCGGAACATCCTTCTAGGCCGACGACTAACGACGAATGAATATTCCTTTAAATGATGTCATCCAAGATGGCGTCCCTCGAATTCCGATTGGCTGATAGGATTCTATCAGCCAATCGGAATTAAGATAAGAAAAATCTGATTGGTTGATTTAATCAGCCAATCGGATTGAAGTTCAATCCGATTGGCTGATTGGATCAGCCAATAGAATGAACTTCAATCCGAATAGATTGAACTTCAATCCGATTGGCTGATTAAATCAACCAATTGGATTTTTCCTACCTTAATTCCGATTGGCTGATAGAATCCTATCAGCCAATCGGAATTCGAGGGACGCCATATTGGATGACGTCATTTAAAGGAATATTCATTCATCGTTAGTCATCGGCCTAGAAGGATTTTCCGTGCCGGAGGTCTTCAAGATGGAGCCATTCCTCGTCGGATGGATGAAGATAGAGGATGCCGCTTGGATGAAGACGTCTGCCGGTCCAGATGTCCTCTTTTGCCCGGATAGGATGAAGACTTCTGCCGGTCTGGATGTCCTCTTCTGCCCGGATAGGATGAAGACTTCTGCCAGTCTGGATGTCCTCTTCTGCCCCATCGGATGAAGACTTCGGCCCGGCTGGGTGAAGACAGCTCAAGGTAGGGTGATCTTCAATGGGGTAGTGTTAGGTTTTTTTAAGGGGGGATCGGGTGGGTTTTAGAGTAGGGGTGTGTGGGTGGTGGGTTGTAATGTTGGGGGGGATTGTTCTTTTTTTACAGGTAAAAGAGCTGATTACTTTGGGGCAATGCCCCGCAAAAGGCCCTTTTAAGGGCGATTTGTAATTTAGTTTAGGATAGGGAATTTTATTATTTTGGGGGGCTTTTTTATTTTATTAGGGGGCTTAGATTAGGTGTAATTAGTTTAAACTTCTTGTAATATTTTTTTATTTTTTGTAATTTAGTGTTTGTTTTTTTGTAATATAGTTTAGTTTATTTAATTGTATTTTATTTTAGATAATTGTAGTTAATTTATTTAATTAATTTATTGATAGTGTAGTGTTAGATGTATTTGTAACTTAGGTTAGGATTTATTTTACAGGTAATTTTGTAATTATTTTAACTAGGTAGCTATTAAATAGTTATTAACTATGTAATAGCTATTGTACTTAGTTAAAATAAATACAAAGTTGCCTGTAAAATAAAAATAAATCCTAAAATGCGGTGGGGGATTGCGGTTGACAGGTAGATAGACATTGTGCATGCGTTAGGTGTTAAGTTTTTTTTTGCAGGCATTTTAGGGAGTTACGGTGCTCCCATACTCAGCGCAAGGCCTGCTATGGCTGCATTTTATGGCGAGGTGAAAATGGAGTAAGATTTCTCCATTTTCACCACATAAGGCCTTTCGCTGGATGTTGGATACCGACTTACGACGCGGTCCCATGTTAGACGATGGGAGTAAAATTTGCGGGCGACGGGTGAAATATAAGGGCGTAACTTGTATGCTACTCCGTATATGTGATACCAAACCCGCACAAAATCTGGCGTCGACGGCTTTTGCGGGCGACGCTGCATATCGGATCGGGCCCTAGATATGTAGCACTCAAGAGGTTAATGTTAAAGTAAGATTCAATACTCCACTTGCTAAGCAAGTATGGGACAACACAGAGAAATTACTTGTCTTGGATGAATAGTTACAACTCTTAGTATTAACCCCTTAATGACCGAGGACGTGCAGGGTACGTCCTCAAAAAAAAGGCAGTTAACGCCTGAGGACGTACCCTGCACGTCCTCGGTGTGGAAAGCAGCTGGAAGCGATCCTGCTCGCTTCCAGCTGCTTTCCGGTTATTGCAGTGATGCCTCGATATGGAGGCATCCTGCAATAACCTTTTACGGCCATCCGATGCAGAGAGAGCCACTCTGTGGCCCTCTCTGCACCGGACATCGATGGCCGGTTTCGTTGGTGGGTGGGAGCCGACTTGGGAGGCGGGTGGGCGGCCATCGGTGTGCCGCATGACGTCAAGGGGGGCGGGATCGGGGGCGCGATCGTCGGGGGCGCGCACGCGCGCGCGCGCGTGCACGGAGGGTGGCGGGCGGGCGCGTGCACGGGGCGGGAGCGGGTGGGAACCGCTACACTACGGAAAATGTATTAATAAATAAGACCCAAATCTAAGCACAAAAAGTGATCATGGAGGGGATCATGGAGGGGTGGGGGGTTGGTTTTGTGTGGGGGGAAGCTACACTACAGAAACTTTTAATAAATGTAAAAAAAACCCATTTTTTTCTTCTAAACTGGGTACTGGCAGACAGCTGCCAGTACCCAAGATGGCGCCCATTAAGTTAGAGTGGGAGGGTTATAGAGCTTTTTAGGGGGGATCAGTGAGGTTGGGGTCTAAGGGGGGATCGTACACATCAGCATATGTAAATATGCTTCTTTTTTTTTTTAAAAAAAAGGGCCAAATACCTTTTATTTTAGTACTGGCAGAGTTTCTGCCAGTACTTAAGATGGCGGGGACAATTGTGGGGTGGGGGAGGGAAGAGAGCTGTTTGGGAGGGATCAGGGGGTCTGATGTTTCAGGTGGGAGGCTGAGCTCTACACTAAATCTAATATTAACCCTGCAAGCTCCCTACAAGCTACCTAATTAACCCCTTCACTGCTAGCCATAATACACGTGTGATGCGCAGCGGCATTTAGCGGCCTTCTAAATACCAAAAAGCAATGCCAAAGCCATATATGTCTGCTATTTCTGAACAAAGGGGATCCCAGAGAAGCATTTACAACCATTTGTGCCATAACTGCACAAGCTGTTTGTAAATTATTTCAGTGAGAAACCTAAAATTGTGAAAAATGTAACTTTTTTTTTTATTTGATCGCATTTGGCGGTGAAATGGTGGCATGAAATATACCAAAATGGGCCTAGATCAATACTTGGGGTTGTCTACTACACTACACTAAAGCTAAAATTACCCCAAAAAGCTCCCTACATGCTCCCTAATTAACCCCTACACTGCTGGGCATAATACACGTGTGGTGCGCAGTGGCATTTAGTGGCATTCTAATTACCAAAAAGCAACACCAAAGCCATATAAGTCTGCTATTTATGAACAAAGGGGATCCCAGAGAAGAATTTACAACCATTTGTGCCATATTTGCACAAGCTGTTTGTAAATAATTTCAGTGAGAAACCTAAAGTTTGTGAAAAAATTTGTGAAAAAGTGAACGATTTTTTTTATTTGATCGCATTTGGCGGTGAAATGGTGGCATGAAATATACCAAAATGGGCCTAAATCAATACTTTGGGTTGTCTTCTAAAAAAAAATATATACATGTCAAGGGATATTCAGGGATTCCTGAAAGATATTAGTGTTCCAATGTAACTAGCGCTAATTTTGAAAAAAAGTGGTTTGGAAATAGCAAAGTGCTACTTGTATTTATGGCCCTATAACTTGCAAAAAAAGCAAAGAACATGTAAACATTGGGTATTTCTAAACTCAGGACAAAATTTAGAAACTATTTAGCATGGGTGTTTTTTGGTGGTCGTAGATGTGTAACAGATTTTTGGGGTCAAAGTTAGAAAAAGTGTGTTTTTTTCCATTTTTTCCTCATATTTTATAATTTTTTTTATAGTAAATTATAAGATATGATGAAAATAATGGTATCTTTAGAAAGTCCATTTAATGGCGAGAAAAACGGTATATAATATGTGTGGGTACAGTAAATGAGCAAGAGGAAAATTACAGCTAAACACAAACACCGCAAAAATGTAAAAATAGCCTTGGTCCCAAACGGACAGAAAATGGAAAAGTGCTCTGGTCACTAAGGGGTTAAAATATAACTTTTATTAATTCAAATTTACACACAATAAAATAGGAAAATAAAGTTAAAAACACACTCAGGAGCCAAACATTTACTGAAGTGGTCTGTATTACTTGTAATAGCTCTAACAGGCTACTATGGTAGTTGGATGTGGTTAATGAAGTAGCTAATAGGAGGGAAAATAATAACAGTATAGCTAATATAACGGAGAGGTAAATTAGGGCTCATCAGGGGATTATCGATGACCCTGTAATTATATTTGACTTATTCCGTATTAATGTTAGCTTAGTTGTACCATCCCTTCAGTAGCTAAGAATTCTTTAATATCCAGAGGTATTCCAGGAAATAGTGGGTAGAACAAGGTGGAAGATAATATTACATAGTATATCCGTATGCTACTAACTACCCAATTAGGTTAAAAGGTATAGATGTTTATAATGCAGTATCTGCACATGAGGATCACCTTTGGCTGACAACGGAACAAATATTTGGAAGGTTACTGAATAATATATAATATTGGCTGCAGATTCCTAGTTTGAATTTTAAGAATAATAAACAAAATAGGAGTAATTACTGATAAATATATATGTCATTGACATGAAATGCCATACAGTGTGTAGCTTATACTCGTACTAGGTGAAAATCATACCAGTGTTTCCTATTATATACCGTAAATCTGGTTAAGTGTATGTCATACTACTGGTTAAAGAGCACCTTGATTCAAAGTGGAGTTAGTGCTACAGTAAATCATATATATTATACCTTCTATTCCTTAAACTTGTCCAAATGTTTGCTGCTAAAATTGGTTAGTTTAATTATTGATAGTGGTGACCTATAAAGCCCAAACACTGTGATGTCAGGCAAAGTATTCTCGCTTACTGCATATAAGAAAGCTGATTGTCGTTAGTTTATAAACTGAATTAGAAGTCACAGCATACAATGTATCATCGGTAACTTAATTGGCAACCCCTTATTTGTATCAAATAAAACACCATCCGAGTCAGCTTATTCAATGTATATTTACTTCACAGCGTTATATATTTGCACCGTCTGGTAAGAGTTTAAGCAGCTGTAGCTTAATATAACTCAGTTAGGCACTGTGTTGTGTTAGTTATTAACGCCGTTTGGGATACACATAGAAAATAAATATTATAGTGTAGCTACAAAGTGACGTGGCATTGTACCCCCCACTTGCTTACTGCGTAAAGAAATACTGATTACCGTTAGTATAAAGACAACCCCTTATTTGTGTCAAATATAGCAGCACCGGAGTCAGCTCATTCAGTGTACAATAACTTCTCAGCGTTGAGTGTTTGCACAGTCTGGTAAAAGTAACTAAGCTATCGCTTGATATAACTCAGTTAAATACTGTGCTGTGTTAATTATTAACGCCATCTAAAATATGCACAAAAAATAGATATTTTAGTGTGGCCACAATTGTATGTAATAGACTGAAGCCGTACATACAGAAAAACGGCTGCTACGTTAAAATGTGGTCACACTTATAGCAATGAGCGAGACTTGGTGAAATTAATAAAGCGAAATATATCTCCAAAATGACTACGTTTTTAACCACTCTACATCTAGAGCCTCAAGAGCATGAAGTTTAGTAAGTAATACCTACATAAGTAGCTAAATTGAAAGGCAGCCTAAGGCTTACTAAAAACACAGGAGCTCCTAGGACTCCTCACCAGTTTCCTAGCTTCCCTGACACGTTTTCGCCTTAACGGCTTTTTCAAAGAGTGAGCGTGCCACTCAATGACTGGTTATTTATAGCGTGGTAGACACGCCTACTAAGAAGATGTCATAGGTTATAGGCCAATCACCAGGGTATCTACGTCATAGATATAAACTACCTGCAAATATGCTCTTTCTAGTTTATATCATGAATATAATTACTGGGGACATTATTTTTTGTTATTTGTTATTTTGAAACCCAATGTTAAATTACTGAATATTGATCTGTAAATATATATATATACCTACTGTATGTAAAAAGAGATATAATGAACGCTACCTGTATATTACTTAAAAATAGAGATCTGTCTATTTTTCTTGTCTAAAGTGGATTCATATGAGGATTGTTTAACTATTTTAGTATTCTATTTATTGTGTATTACCGTGGCGATCTAATGCTATAGCACTAGTGAGAGGTGTGTATTAATAGTGTTAAAATGTTCATACATTGTTACAAAAAACAATAGTGATAGTGATGAATCATGGTGTAGCTGGTAATATCATGTAATAAACCGTAAAAAATCTTAAAGCGCCAGCTGGACTATAAATGTGTGAACACCTGCTAAGCATATATTGGCTTATGTGATCAAAAGTGAGAATTAAGCTAGTGAGCAGGTGTTCTACTAATAAATAGATCATAACATAGAACAATAAAAGATAATTCAAAGTCCCTAATACTAAACGGACCAATGTGAAAACATATGTTTAGTGAAAATAATGTGAGATGTATGTGCTCCAAAACGTGCATTATATTTCCTGATATCAGGATTCTTAGTGAAGACAAAGAGACTAATACATTACCAATAAATGGGGGTGGGGGAAGTATATAAACCAATATTCTGAAATTAATTTGTTGCCCTAATCACCTAAATAAGGATTCAATATACACTGGTTGAAACCACCGAAGTGGCAATAATAAGGGTTGACGTGGATGATACCCTGGGGAGGCTAATTTAAGACACCTTATAAAAAGGGAGAGAAATTGTTTTGCTCATTAAGACCTGAGGGATAGACAGTATTGAGTAGGAAGATCCATTTCCTCTCAGTTTGGAGTATACTTTTTTCCACATCACCTCCGCTGATCCCAAATGTAACCTTTTGTATCCCAAAACATTTAAGGTCACTTTGTTTCGAATTATGTTTGTCAAAGAAATGCCTAGCAACAGAGGTCAATTGTTTCCCTGCTTGTAGGTCTTTTGCAGCATTTTTTATATTCATGAGATGCTCTTGCAACCTTACTCGCATTTTCCTGGTTGTCATTCCGATGTAGAATAAATCCCATTTACATTGTAGTGCATATACTACCCCTTCAGTTTGGCAGTTTATGTGTGCATTTATTTATGACATTTATTGAAGCAGTCAACTATTTCATGTGTTTTTAACATGAAACTGCATGTGGAACAAGTCCCAGCATTTGAAGGAGCCATGTGTGAATGCACTTGTAGTTTTGGTACCCTCCAAATGGCTTTTACTTATAAGATCTTTTAAATTTCGAGTTTGTCTGTACCCCGTTTGAATTTTATTACCCAGCATCAGTTTTAAGCTGGGGGTCAGACATTAATATGTGCTAATTGTCTTGTAGTATGGTTTTTATGTGTACACTTGCTGGATTATACGTAGATATAAATCTTATTTGTTCCTGTTTAGATTTAGATTTTTTCTAGAATAGTTCTTTTCTATTAGTGGTTCTTGCCCTATGTTCTGCTTTTTAATTGCCCTTTTGCTGTATCCTCTCAGTAGGAGTCTTTCTGTTAGTTCTTTGGCTCTCTTGCTGTAATTTTCATCTGGGGAGCAATTTCTCCTTATTCTTAAGAACTCACCAACAGGTAGTGATTGAATTGTATTTGGAGCATGGGCACTAGAACTATGAAGGACACTATTAGTGGCTATTGGTTTTCTGTGTACATCCATAGAGTGTGTTCCTTCCACAGTTTTGCTTATTTCCAGGTCTAAAAAATTAACCATAGTAAGAATGGCATCGTAGGTCAATTTGATGTTAAGATGGTTCAAATTTAGGTTAAGAAGAAACAGATCCAATTCTTCTTTTGTGCCTTCCCATAGGAAGAGCACATCATCTATATAACGCATCCAGAGGGGGATTTTTGTCAGAAAATTTGAGTTGGTATCAGAGAATACAAATTTGTGCTCCCACCAGCCTAGAAATAGATTGGCGTAGGTGGGAGCACATGCTGTACCCATAGCAGTGCCTCTTGTTTGTAGATAAAAGCTTTTATTAAAAGTTAAGTAATTATGTTTGAGTACAAATTGCAATAATTGTAAAACAAACTCATCATGTATAGAGTCTTCTTCAGACCCCATTGTGAGGAACCATTGGACCGCTTCTAACCCTAGCTCATGTTGAATACAGGTATACAACAATTCTACATCAGCAGTAACAAGCCACATGTTTTCAGAGATATAGATATTGTCCAATTGGATTAGAACATCTGTTGTATCTTGGATATATGAGGAGATTTGGCTGAGGTAATTTCTCAATCGACCAGGGGGATGAGTTTTGTTTTTGTGAATTTTTGGAATTAAATAAAATGTAGCTACTATAGGATTAATCATTTTAAGAAATTTATATTCTTTAGCTGTAATAATATTATCGTTTCTGGCCCCTTGTATCAAATTCATATATAGTTGTAAATATTCCTGTGTGGGGTTGTACCCTAATTTGGAATAACAGGAATGATCTCATAGTTGTTTATCTGTTTCAAGTTGATACATATTAAGTGACCACAGTACGATATTACCCCCCTTTGTCTGAATTTCTGATGATGATATCCTTCCAGGATTGCATATCTTTCAAGGCTTTTTGTTCTTTCATTGTCAGATTTTTGCCTGTTTTTACATCTGGGATTTTTTAAGATTTTATCACAGACTATTTTGTTGAATACTTGTAGTTGTGAACACTGATTAATTTTAGGCATGAATGTGGATTTGTTTTTTATTTGATCTCTCCAATTTTTCCTTTTCTCTTCAAGAAGAGTAATTGGTATTGATTCACTTTCTTGGAGTAAATCTTCCAAGTTGTCCAGAGTATTCCTTTCCTCATCTGAAAATATTGATTGGCTTGTAGTTGATGGTTTATTGATGTAGAATCTTTTAAAGGCAATTTTGCGAATATACAATTGAACATCCTTGATTATTTCAAATTAGTCCAAGTTAGAGGTGGGACAAAATGTCATACCTTTCGAGAGTACTTGTTCATGTTCTTTAGTCAAAAGTTTTTGGGATAGATTAATAATCCTTAATGTGTCATTTTCATCTGGGAAAAAGGGCTTGGGGGTCTTTGGTATGGTCTCCAGATTTTTTTGTTTGTCTTGTTGTGTGATTGACTTTTTTGTTTCTTTTGGGTTTGCCCTCCTGCCTCTTCTGGTATGTCTGAATTTGAAGAGGCATTTGTGCCTAAAAAATCTTTTCTTTTTCCCCTAGTTATTCTCATATTACTCTCTAGTGTAAAAGCCTGTGGTTCAATATCGGATTCTTGTGTTTCAGAATCTTCCCCTTCCGTATCTTAGATGTCACTTTGAACGATTGTAACCTTTGAGGGTTTACTGCTATTAGTGTTAAATTTATTTTTCCATTTATATACTCTGTTATTGGCATACTCAGTTTTATCCCTACTTAATTTACCCTGTTTCATGAGTTTAATTTCTTCCTCATACTTGTCAAGCTCTTTTTGATATTGTTTGTAGGTTGATTCAAATTCCTTAAGTGTCTCAAATTCCTGTAATTTTGTATTAAGTTCCTGTACTTTAGTTTCGAAAAAATCATATTCTGCCTTATCGTGCTTTATCAATATTTTCATTAATTTAGTGGAGCACTCTGATAGTGCCGTTTCCCACTCTATATTCTGTTCAGGATTACGAAATTCGAAGGCAGGGAACAGTTGGATTCTTAGTCCTCTCTGGATTAGCTTGAGTTCAATATATTTTTCAAAAAAATGATGGTTCCACCAGCTTGTCTTGTTTAAACATAAGTTTGTAAAAGCTTCTCTGGGATCCGCTTTGTTCAGAAATAGCAGACTTGCATGGCTTTGCCATTGTTTTTGGCCATCAGAAGGCTGCTAATTGCAGCTGCGCACTACACTTCTGAAATCCCGGTAGTGAAGGGGTTAATCAGGCAGCTTGCAAGGTTAATTTTAGCTGTAGCATAAAAATTACCCTCCTACCTAGTACCTCCCACCTCCTGATCCCTCCCAAAGAGCTCTCTTCCCTGCCTCAACCCTCTACTGGTCACCACCATCTTAAGTACTTGTGTTAACGTTTTCGGGGTCTCCCCAACCTCAGAAACAAGATGTGTCTGAGGACAGGGGAGACCCCGAAAACATTAACACAATAAAAAAGTGTTTGTTTCTACTTCTGTTTGGATTACATGTTATTACTTTGAAGTTCACCCCGAACGGTGATATATTGAGCAGTGTGCTGGACTTACATTGGGACATATATATATATATATATATATATATATATATATATATATATATATATATATATATATATATATATATATATATATATATATATATATATACAGTATCTCACACAAGGGAGTACACCCCTCACATTTTTGTAAATATTTTATTATATCTTTTAACGTGACAAAACTGAAGAAATGACACTTTGCTACAATGTAAAGTAGTGAGTGTACAGCCTGTATAACAGTGTAAATTTGCTGTCCCCTCAAAAGAACTCAACACACAGCCATTAATGTCTAAACCGTTGGCAACAAAAGTGAGTACACCCCTAAGTGGAAATGTCCAAATTGGGCCCAATTAGCCATTTTCCCTCCCCGGTGTCATGTGACTCGTTAGTGTTACAAGGTCTCAGGTGTGAATAGGGAGCAGGTGTGTTAAATTTGGTGTTATCGCTCTCACACTCTCTCATACTGGTCACTGCAAGTTCAACATGGCACCTCATGGCAAAGAACTCTCTGAGGATCTGAAAAAAAGAATTGTTGCTCTACATAAAGATGGCCTAGGCTATAAGAAGATTGCCAAGACCCTGAAACTGAGCTGCAGCACGGTGAGCAAGAACATACAGCGGTTTCACAGGAAAGGTTCCACTCTGAACAGGCCCCGCCATGGTCGACTAAAGAAGTTGAGTGCACGTGCTCAGCATCATATCCAGAGCATGTCTTTGGAAAATAGATGTATGAGTGCTGCCAGCATTGCTGCAGAGGTTGAAGGGGTGGGGGGGTCAGCCTGTGAGTACTCAGACCATACGCCGCACCCCAAACACACCTCCAAGACTACCACTGCCTTGCTAAAGAAGCTGAGGGTAAAGGTGATGGACTGGCCAAGCATGTCTCCATACCTAAAACCTATTGAGCATCTGTGGGGCATCCTCAAATGGAATGTGGGGGAGCGCAAGGTCTCTAACATCCACCAGCTCCATGATATCATCATGGAGGAGTATAAGAGAACTCCAGTGGCAACCTGTGAAACTCTAGTGAACTCCATGCCCAAGAGGGCTAAGGCAGTACTGGAAAATAATGGTGGCCACACAAAATATTAGCACTTTGGGCCCAGTTTGGACACTTCCACTTAGGGGCATACTCACTTTTGTTGCCAACGGTTTAGACATTAATGGCTGTGTGTTGAGTTATTTTGAGTGGACAGTAAATTTACATTGTTATACAAGATGTACAAGTAAATTTACACTGTTATACAAGATGTACAAAAATGTGAGGGGTGTACTCACTTTTGTGAGATACTGTATATATATATATATATATATATATATAAACAACTAGCTAAACTAATTGTAAAGAAGTGCACAATTAAGTATAGAAGGATTAGCTCCACGATATGAAGTATCTAATAACTCAGGGAGAATGGTTTAAGAAATTAAAGAAAAATATTATTCCATTTCATTCACACATTGCTTTCTTTATTGGAAAATCTAAGTCACAACCAGGAATAATCAATCATACAATAGCATAGGTCAAGTTTAAAAACACTTAAACCAGGTTGGTATTAAATATAAAGTTACAGGAAAGATACTCATATATAATAAATATCAGCCAACAGTTAAAAATAAACTGAAATAAACTAAGCCCTTACAATCCGAGAGCTAGATTAATATTATATTTTTAATTTAAATTTCACTGAGATAAGTAGTAATAATATACCAGTAAGCTAATATTGAACCATGGTAAGCAACTTAAAAAGGACAACAAGGAGAGACGAAGCTACTCATGTAGGACCCCTGACGCGCGTTTCACAAAGAACGCTATATATACGGACAGGGGAAACCCAGAAAACGTTTACTATTAAAGGGTTGCTTTCACCTTGGGACTTGGCTAGTTTGTATTATTTTTGAATGGCACCCCGGCTATATGTTTATATGTGTGTACATATGTATTTATGCAATTATATGTGTATATAGGTATTTATAGACATATATAAACATATAAACACATGAATACATATGAACACACACACACACACATACACACACATATATATATATATATATATATATATATATATACACACACACACATATATATATAAATATATATATATATATATATATATATATAAAGTGCATTAGAGCCCTTTGCAGTTAATTAGATGAAAAATCACACTTATGTAATATTCATGTTTAATAAAGGTTTTAACTGTGTATTTACTGTAAATATTTCATATTCCAATGTTCTGCTCATAGCTGAATATGTTCTATGTATTTTTAAATAACTATTCCTATATATACTGTATATCTGTATATATCTATACCTATAAATAATCATTTTATATAGGTATAAATATATATTTGTGCAAAAAAACCCCACATTAGATTAAGGAGTTAAATGCCCTACTTTTCCTGAGTGGCTGGCCATAACATATAAATAAGTAATAACTTAATAACTTAGCTTAACAGCTGAACGTAATAACGTTTGATCAATAAAGACTCAACACAGTAGGTGGGTGAAAGACCCGTGGGTGGTATTTATTAATGCCCAGCAATAGGAACTGGTAAACGACAGGTAAACACGGGTGGCGGCAATCGGGGCCTAGATAACTAATTATTTAACCCCTTCTAGAAAATGGACAGGGGACACTGCTGCAGACCCAAGGGCGGAGATACTCTACGCAACTTTTTCTTAGGGAGTTCTCGGCCCGTCGCAACCAGTCAGAGCACCCCCAAGCTACCGAGCCTGGGGCGTCACCCTGACTGCAATGGCCGTCACTCAAACCTCTTTACAGCCTGCAGCCATGATCCTTACCACCCGCCAGACTAGGGTGCCATCAATGAAAACTCCAAACCAGTAGGTGCAGCATCAACTTGTCGAACAGCATGTCAATAACTGGGGAGCTCAAATTACCGCCCTTGGACTTAAGGAAGTAGTCCGAGTAACCTTCTTCCTGCCTCAGACACCTAGCCTCACATAGAGAGACACTAAATAAAATTATTGCCGCCTTTACAATAAAAACATAACATTGCAAAACAGGGATGGGAGGGTGGGGAAAGAACTTTCAGGGATCCACAGGAACAAAGATGAAGTGGACTCCCTGTACATCCCATATATAAGGTGAGTAAACCCCTCCCAACACAATGCAACATTGTAACAATACACACACAGCAGCAGTACTCACTCAACCAGGCCTTAACCCTTAGCTACGCTCCGGGCTAGTCCCCCTGCACTTTCTTAAGGGATTAAGTGCCCTACTTTTCCTGAGTGGCTGACCATAACATATAAATAAGTAATAACTTAATAACTTAGCTTAACAGCTGAACGTAATAACGTTTGGTCAATAAAGACTCAACACAGTAGGTGGGTGAAAGACCCGTGGGTCGTATTTATTAATGCCCAGCAATGGGAACTGGTAAACGACAGGTAAACACGGGTGGCGGCAATCGGGCCTAGATAACTAATTATATAACCCCTTCTAGAAAATGGACAGGGGACACTGCTGCAGACCCAAAGGCAGAGATATTCTACGCAACTTTTTCTTTTGGAGTTCTTGGCCCGTCGCAACCAGTCAGAGCACCCCCAAGCTACGGAACCTGGGGCATCACCCTGACTGCAATGGCCATCACTCAAACCTCCTTACAGCCTACAGCCGTGATCCTGACCACCCGCCACAAGAGACAGACCTGCAAATTAAACGGTCCATACTCTTGCCGCCACCACACTACAACCTCTGAAGGAACAAATCTACTCCTGCCGGTTCTAAATTAACCCTATCCTGCCTATATAACCCTTTATGGGCTGCTGCAATGTTCCCATGCTCTATTATAAAACCCTCGAGGTCCCTTACTTGCTTCCTCAAGTCCCCGTTGATCTTTTCCAGACTTGAAAAGCTGCCTTATGACACAACATGTGTCTCCACCTCAACCTAGGGATCACATTCGACCACCCAATTCGTACACCTGGAAACCAGAGTTTAAACTGCCACAGATCTGCCTGCATTGCTCTGATTAAATCCAATGTAGGTATGGCCCCTACATCATTGCCGCCTGCATGCAAAATAAAAATGTGGGGCTTTTCCCACCTCCTTGCAGCATCTGCCCAGGACAAAACGCCTGCGCCCTAACCAACATAACACAGCCATGGACAATGGTAATCCTAGCTGTTGTCCTCCTGGCATAGTTGCAGCTCGAATTGCAGCCCAGTGTACTTACGAATGGCCAACAATCCACACCTGAACAGGACCTGGACGTGTGCCTGCAAAAGAGATAACAATTAGAATGCAACCATACTGGACCTGACCTCAAGCTTACATGGCCAGACCCCCTGCCCACCATTCCAAAACCACACCACATGGGTGACCCCAATTCTTTTAACACTTTTACCACTATGAGTGCAATGGCCTGACGTAAGATCTGTACCGCTGAGATCTCCAACGCCCCCATGAGCAAATACGGTTAGAGGATTAGCCCAATTCTGCTGCTGTCATGGCCGACCCCACCCTGAATGAATGTGGTGCAATACGCAAAGCGTCGAGACCAGCCCGCTGAGCTACTCTCCCCAATATTTTCCTAAATTGGTACCGCGTCAACGGGTCCCCGTGCGCATGAATAAGGAACCTGGAAGAACCTCCTGGTCGAACTTCCATATACAAGGATACCAACTGCAACGGGCAACAGGTTACACCCGGCTGCCCCGGGAGAGAAAGCCAGGCTCCGCTGCCTTCTTGGTCTGTCTTAGACCTGGGAATAAAGAGAAGCACCGAATCATCCATCACCCTAACGTGATTATGCATGATGCCCCCACTTACTGCAGCCTCAGAAGGTGGGACTAACTCCCCCACTCTCAGCGCCCCATAGAATGCCAACCCGAAAGCTGCTTCTGAAAAACTTGACCTCAAAAGGAGAGGAACAAATTGCCGACAATACTTCCAGCAATTTCACCAGTCGATCCGCCATAATCGGTTCCCTGCTGTCTCTACACAGGACCTCCAAATGCCCCCAAGCTCTGTCTATCTGACTTACGAGGAAAGTATGCAGCACGTCCTGGAAAGCTTACAGCCTGCAGAAGAAAGTGACACCCCTGCCTCCTTCTTCACCTGCTTACCTCTTAGCTCAGCTAGCCACTGTAGCAGGAAGCGTTGCTTGCCCTCCCAAAAAGGAAATTTATGGAGGTCACTAAAGCTCACCCAATTGCTCCATTACCTCCCATAAGTCATCCAAGTAGCCGGTAACAGGGATGCAGTCCATCGCCATCTGCCACAAAAAGGAAGAGCACGGAAGACCATTAGCAGCCGCTCCCGGAGCCGCGGCCCTGAAAGTCTCCCACTGGAAGTGAGACAATGCATATGCAACTATATTCTGCACCCTGGGTACATGGCGAGCTCTGAAGTCAATATTCAACTGCAGGCATCTCAACACCAAGTACCTCAGGTAATACACCACCACAGGCTGTGAGGCCTCATGTCTATTGATGGCAAAAACTACACTGAGATTGTCCATCCAGAAAATCCCTGCCCGGTCACTCAACGGCCACTATGATTGGGAAAAATTCCAGGAAGCATAGGTTGCGCGTAAGGCCAAGGTCTGCCAAAACAGGCGGCCATCGCTCCGCATTCCATGCCCCATCAAAACATGCCCCATAACCAAATGCTCCAGACGAACCTGTAAAAAGGTGCAAAGATTGATTAGACCCTGGATTGCCCCTCCACATGCATATGCCATTGAAGTCCTGTAGGAACCTCTCCCATACCTGCAAGTCCGCCACCAATTCTCTTGTGATTCTGATGCGTAAAGTTGATGTCTCGCCACCCCCTAACTGCCTTTCCAGCCTTTTGCTGAAAATCCTTCCCTGCAAAGTTTAGAAGGCCTAGGAGCGATTGCAACTTATTGTGGTAAGATGCTGCTGTGGTCAGTGCCCTAACAGTCAGTAACATCCTACTCACCTTATCCCTGGGCAATCTACATTCTATTGCTACTGAGTTTATCTCAATGCCCAGGAATGTCAGACATGTACACGGACCTTCCGTCTTATCCTCTGCTAAAGAGACCCCAAACCTGGCCATCATGAACCTCATGACGTTCATCAGGGAGGCACATTCCGTCATCCTGGGAGCTCCCACCAACAGGAAATCATCCAGATAATGGGCGATCTTGTCATTACCTGAGGCTAATACTATCGCCCAGTGCAGAAAAGAGCTAAATGCCTCAAAATAGGCACAGGATATGGAGCAACCCATGGGCCGACAACGGTCCACGTTAAAAGTCCTTGAACAAGCACCCCATCAACCTGAAGGAAGACAGGTGAATAGGAAGTAGCCGGAATGCGGACTCAATGTCCAATTTTGCCATCAAGGCTCCGGGCCAGACTCCCTGCACTATATCCAGCGCATCGTCAAACGACTGGTAGTGTACTGAACTCAATGCCCGATGGATGGAATTGTTCACTGAGTGCCCCTTAGGGTAGGATAGGTGCTGTAGCAGCCTGAACTTACCGGTCTCCTTCTTGGGCACCACCCCCAGTGGAGATATCACCAAATCTCGAATCGCCAGGTCCGGAAAGGGGCCTGCAACCCTGCCCAAAGCTACCTCCTTACCTAGTTTCTCCCACACCATCTCCGGGAACTGAGAGGCCAACTTCAAGTCCCTCCTAACTCTGGACACCAGCACCTGGCCCACTACCAGAATAGTGAAACCATAGCGCAGTCCGGAATCCAGCAAAAAGGCAGCTGCTCTGTTTGGGTACCTGCTCAACCACTTACCAATAGTGGGGACCTTAAGTGGTGAGTCCGCCCTTACCTGCAGCATTTAATTTGGACCCATACCGTTAAGCTTGGTAGTCCTGTTTTTTAGTGCGGTCGAAGCCCAGGTGCTGTCCACTGCAGAACTTACACACGTGCCTGAACGTGCAGGGTGCACCCTTTTCATGTAATTTGTTCTGAAAGCACCAGCACACTCCCCCCCAGCTGCCATCAAAACTGCGGGGGCTGCCTCGGCCCTTGAGCGACAACCCTGGGGGCAACTTGTGCCACTCTTTCCGGGTCAATATGAACCCTAAGGTGAAGATCCAAGGTGCCAAAGTCAAGCAATGGGTTACCCACCTTCTTCTTCCTGTAGATCATATCGTAATCCCTCCAGGCACCATCCGCATATTTCCTCTGGATGGCATCAATAGCGTCTAAATACTTAAACAGAGTGGCGCCTTGCTCTGGGTACTTGTACACTCTGAAGCAACGATGCCATTCCTCAAAAGTGTCGGGCCCCTTCAGGTGGACATGCAGACTATGCACCTTGCATGAGTATGTATCCCAGTGCAATGCCGCCTTTCTGTCCACAGCCTGTGGTGAGCCCACCTGTACCCCAGGGGTTGAGACACCTGAGCCGGATAACCCACATTACCATCCCCAGATTAAGCTTTACTTATTCTCCTTAACATCCTGCATGTCCTCCGATGCCCTTTTGTATGCAAACCCAGGGACCTATCACTCTCAGACCCAGACCCGCTAGAGGTAGATGACTCATACCTCCCCCTGGACAAATCAAGTTGGCACTCACCAGAAGAGGGGGCCGAAGGTCCTGGGCCTGAACCCGATGGATGGGGGTCATCAGATTGTGCTGTAGCAACCCTGGGAACGAGAGCCTGCGACCTCTGAGGGGCTGCATCACTGCCAGATGAAGACGCCATTGAAACCTGAAACACAGAGGACAAGAGGGGAGTACCACGGGAAGAGCCAGCCGTCTCATCCCTACCCCCAACAGCCCCGAATTCCTGACCACACTCACGATCACTGTCACTCACACCATACTGCATATTAAGCTCCTCGTCCGTGCCAGCCACCGGCGCACACTCATACTCATTGTCCAACCTAAATGCCCTGATGGGCCCTTGTGCGTGGCCCACTCGTGATGGGCCTGCATCCCCACACACACTGTCCGCTAAACCTTTGCACGGATGAAGACATTCCTGGGCCTGAGCTCCCGCAGCACCTGAGGATGGACCCCCCGCTAGGACCGATGCCAAGGATTGGAGGAGCACCACTGCTGTCGCGACGGACTCACCGGAAAGGACTACTGGCACAGGTAAGGCCTCATTGCTCCCACTATGTGCTCCAATGATTATCAGGCCTACAGAGACCTCCCCAGCATGCAGCCCTGAGCTAACTTGGGACCCCGGCCTAGCACCTACTACTTGAGACCCTTTCCTACCTCCTGCTCCAGAACCTGAGACCCCGGCCTAGCATCCCCAGCCATCCCTAGGGACACTGCTCCACTGGCTGATAAGCCTAGGCAGGCTGAACCTCATCTTCTGACCCCCCCTCCGGAGAAGGAAACAGACTCAGAGTCCCCTCCCCCACAGAAGGGGAAGAAGGGATAGAAAGCCCCAAAACATGGCCCTGACCCACCGTGATATTCCCAGAGGGAGAAGGCGCCACCCATTCGATGTTCTCAAGGTCCATCTCTTCCCACTCAGCAGGTTCGGCCTCCTCCAGGAAAACTCTGCTCTGGTCCATGCTGAAAGAACTTCCAGGGATCCACAGGAACAAAGAGGAAGTGGACTCCCTGCACATCCCATATATAAGGTGAGTAAACCCCTCCCAACACAATGCAACATTGTAACAATACACACACAGCAGCAGAACCCCCTCAACCAGGCCTTAACCCTTAGCTACGCTCCGGGCTAGTTGCCCTGCACTTTCTATACACAAACCTGTTAAATAGCACTCAATTTGTAATATGGGCCATCATTTTAAACATCTTTCCAATTTACTTCAATAATTAAATTTGTTTTGTTCTCTTGGTTTCTTTTGTTGAAGTTTATACCTAATTATGCTCATATGAGCTCAGGAGTATGTATTTATATGTGAGTATGTATGTGTGTGTATGCTTATATGTGTGTGCATATGTATTTGCACACTAGGCATGGGCATTTGGATACTTTGTTAACGTTAGAATGCTGAAGAAGGCAGCCACTCATAGATAAAGTTCCCACATACATGCATACACATACAAACATACGTACACACATGCATACATGCATACACATACAAACATACGTACACACACATACACATATATAAATGCGTACACATACAAACATATGTACACACATACATGCATAAACATACAAACATGCATACACACACACATACATAGATGCATACACATACAAACATTTGTACACACACACATACATAGATGCATACACATACAAACATATGTACACACACACATACACATACATAGATGCATACACATACAAACATATGTACTCACACACATACACATACAAACATATGCACACACACAGACACATACATAGATGCATACACATACAAACATATGTGCACATACACATACATAGATGCATACACATACAAACATATGCACAAACACACATACATAAGCATACAAACATATGTACACACACATACATACATGTATAGACATACAAACATATGTACACACACACACATACACATACATAGATGCATACACATACAAACAAATGTACACATACATACATATACACCTACAAACATATGTACTTACACACATACACATACATACATATACACATACAAACATTTGTACACGCACACATATACATACATCTACACATACAAACATATGTACACATACATACATACATGCATACACATACAAACATATGTACACACACATACATACACATACAAACATATGTACACACACACATACATATACACATACAAACATATGTACAAACATACATACACATACATATGTACATATACACATACAAACATATGTACACATACATACACATACATACATGCATACACATACAAACATATGTGCACATACATATACACAAACATACATACAAGCAAACACATACAAACATATGTACACACACATACATACATGCATACACATACAAACATATGAACACACATACATACACATACACATACAAACATATGTACACATACACATACATATACACATACAAACATATGAACACACATACATACACATACAAACATATGTACACATACTTTCACATACAAACATATGTACACATAAACACACATACATACATGCATACACATACAAACATATGTACACATACATATACACACATACATACATGCATACACATACAAACATGAACACACATACATACACATACAAACATATGTACACATACTTTCACATACAAACATATGTACACATACACACACATACATACATACATGCATACACATACAAACATATGTACACACACATACACATACAAACATATGTAAACATACACACACATACATGCATGCATACACATACAAACATATGTACACACACATACATACACATACAAACATATGTACACACACATACATATACACATACAAACATATGTATACACACATACATATTCACATACAAACATATGTACACACACATACATTCATGCATACACATACAAACATATGTACACACACATACATATACACATACAAACATATGTACACACACATACATACATATACACATACACATACACACATATGTACACACACACATACATATACACATACAAACATATGTACACACACACACATACACATACATACACACATGCATACACATACAAACATATGCACACACACACACATACACATACAAATAAACACACACACATTTAAGCCTTTCCCAGTCAAAAACATATTTATCTGATATTTTGAGGACATAGTTTTAGTTGTGAAATATTATTTGAAAAACAGTTTAATTCCAAATTAAAAGTTATTTTCATATTTTGACTGTGTAGTGAAACTGAATACATCATCACTTCTTTTTTTCAATGTTATTAAATGTATCAGTTTCAAATATGAATATCAGGTGTAGCCCTATGAAGTGTTGATTCATATTTTTCTACAGTACTCAGCTTTTGTGTGTGTGTGTGGGGGGGGGGGGGGGCTCCTCTTTTGTAGTAAATGATAATTGAAGAATATTCTCAAGAATCTTATTTCTGGAAATTATATAACTCTTTCACCAACTTGTGATTCAGTCAAAGAGTTTGGACTATACCTTTGCCTTTGTGACTGAGCTTTGATCACTGACTTGTCTTGATAGCCAGAGAGACATATCCTGTACTCAAATGTGGTCTGAGATAATTGCTGGAATTCTTGTGTGTTCTTTTTTCTTTTTAAAGAACTGAAAAGCTTGAAACTGTTATGAATCAATGCAATCACATTATGAACTGAGCTTCTTTTTATTCAAGAATATAAGCATTTAAAATTTCAAAGTATCCACCACAATATTTTATTTTGGTATTTTGAAGTTGTCTTAAAAGAGATTCTGGGCTAGATTACAAGTTGAGCGCTAAATTATCTCGCTCCCGGAAACTGGCACATTTTGAGCGCAATAATTAACCAACCATTACAAGTGACTGGTTATTGCTAAATGGTAGCAATTTGCACTCAGAAAATTAACCAGAGATCCGATCTCTGGTTAATTTTCTAAAAGTGCCCCAAATGCCCTCAAAATAGAGGGCATGAACATTTTTAATAAAATAATAAACTGCACTAGGCAGTTTTGGGGCTTTAAAGTTGGTGGGAGTGGGATGTTAAAAAAAAAACAGCACTGAAAAGTGCCTTTACATTGCGGTCTATGGGAAATGTGTGTTCTCATAGACCCCAATGTAAATATTTACATAAAAAAGGAGGGGATCCAATGGCATTACCTAAATGTTAGAATGACTGCACCCTAGGGGCGTGATCCGATAAACGGCGTAGTTTGCGGCGCAAGCGAGGGAACCCCGTCGCCCGCAGTTTCAGCTCGCAACTCGAGCTATCCAATATGCGGCGCCGTCAGTTGGTAAAGTGGCGCAAGTCTGACAAAGTAGCGATGTCCAGAAATCTGCGTAAGTACAGATTTTTGGAGTCGCCAGTGACTTGCGCCACGTTAGAAACTGCCGGCGCCTACAAAACCTGACTAAAGTCTAAATCACCCGCACTGTCTAACACGCCTCCTAAACATAGCCCGACACGTCTAACCCTCTATCCGCTATCCCCCCTCACTAGCCTAACAATAAAAAAATGTATTAACCCCTAAACCGCCGCTCCCGTAGCCCGCCGAAACCTAATAAAGTTATTAACCCCTAAACCGCCGCTCCCGTACCCCGCCGCCAGCTATATTAAATCTATAAACCCCTAAAATGAGCCCCTAACACCGCCGCCATCTATTTTAGAATTATTAACCCCTAATTTAATCCCCCTACCCCGCCGCCATCTATATTAAATTATTTAACCCCTAAAATACTAAACTATCCCTACCACTAAACCTAAGTCTAACCCTACAAATAGCCCTGAAAAGGGCTTTTTGCGTGGCATTACCCCAAAGTAAACTGCTCTTTTGCCAGCCCTTAAAAGGGCTTTTGGCGGGGCTTTGTCACAAAGTAAACAGCTCTTTTACCTACAATCTAAATCCCCCTACACCGCCGCCAGCTATAATAAATGTATTAACCCCTAATCTAATCCCCCTACACCGCCGCCAGCTATATTAACTATATTAACCCTAATTATATTAGGGTTAATCCCCCTGAAGATCTCGCTACCTTGTCTTCACCACACCGGGCCAAACTCCTTATCCGATCCGGGCGATGTCTTCCTCCAAGCGGCAAAGAAGAATTCTTCATCCCGGCGATGTCTTCCTCCAAGCGGCAAAGAAGAATTCTTCATCCCGGCGATGTCTTCCTCCAAGCGGCAGCAACGTCTTCTTCCTTCCGGCAGCATCTTCCATCAAGCGGCATCTTCAATCTTCTTTCTTCGCTCCGCCGCCGTGGAGCATCCATCCCGGCCGACGACTGAACGACGAATGAGGTATCTTTAAATGACGTCATCCAAGATGGCGTCCGCCGAATTCCGATTGGCTGATAGGATTCTATCAGCCAATCAAAATTAAGGTAGAAAAATCTGATTGGCTGATTGAATCAGCCAATCAGATTTAAGTTCAATCCGATTGGCTGATTGGTTCATTTAAAGATACCTCATTCGTCGTTCAGTCGTCGGCCGGGATGGATGCTCCGCGGCGGCGGAGCGAAGAAAGAAGATTGAAGATGCCGCTTGATGGAAGATGCTGCCGGAAGGAAGAAGACGTTGCTGCCGCTTGGAGGAAGACATCGCCGGGATGAAGAATTCTTCTTTGCCGCTTGGAGGAAGACATCGCCGGGATGAAGAATTCTTCTTTGCCGCTTGGAGGAAGACATCGCCCGGATCGGATCAGGAGTTCGGCCCGGTGTGGTGAAGACAAGGTAGGGAGATCTTCAGGGGGGTAGTGTTAGGCTTTTTTAAGGGGGGTTTGGGTGGGTTTAGAATAGGGGTATGTGGGTGGTGGGTTGTAATGTTGGGGGGGGGTATTGTATATTTATTGAAATGCAAAAGAGCTGAATTCTTTGGGGCATGCCCCACAAAAGGCCCTTTTAAGGGCTGGTAAGGTAAAGAGCTTTGAACTTTTTTTAGTTTAGAATAGAGCAGGGAATTTTTTTATTTTGGGGGGCTTTATTATTTTATTAGGGGGCTTAGAATAGGTGTAATTAGCTTAAAAATCTTGTAATCTTTTTTTTATTTTTTGTAATTTAGTGTTTGTTTTTTTTTGTAATTTAGTTTAGTTTATTTAATTGTATTTTTAGATAGATATTTGTAGTTTATTTAATTTATTGATAGTGTAGGTGTATTTGTAACTTAGGTTAGGATTTATTTTACAGGTAATTGGGTAATTATTTTAACTAGGTAGATATTAAATAGTTAATAACTATTTAATAGCTATTATACCTAGTTAAAATAATTAACAATTTGGGGGCGGAGCCTGGCCACGCAGGTGAATGGCCGCATGTGTGTGAAGCTCCGGCACCGGGACTACTCCTTTTGTGCACTAACTAAGGGTTACAGACCTCTACCAAAGATTTTTTTTGTACAGATTGTGGACAAGGATATGCCCGGCAAAGGTGGAGGTGACCGAAAGATCCGACATGGGTACTTGAGCAGATCCGTCACAACGCTAAAAGTCGTCACCGATACTTAAGGGCATCACCATCTGGTAAGAACTGACACACTGACTACACCGGGACAATAAGCGCTGCTAAAGCCCAAACACCAGGCATACTGATTTTGACGGCCGTCAAACCTTGCGGCAGCTGTTTATTAAAGACGACAAAATTAAAGTTTCACCGCCATTACGGCCTAGCTAAAAGGTGATACTGAAGTGTTTGGAGCGGAGGCAGGCTCACTCACAATGGAGCGTTCAAGCCTCTTAACTGAAGCAAGTCCCCTTACATCGAACAATGTGTAGAGAAGGCACCCCATAATCCGGTCACAGGAAAATGCAGAAAAATTAAGCAGACTTGGGAAATAACTTAGAGGAAAGAGGCCTTGATTTTATCACTGCCCCCAAGCAGGACACTTTTCATAAATTCTTTGATATAAAGGAGCAGAGAAGATAGAGCGAGTCAGTAACGCAAACAGTGAATTAATTTTTACTGTGCTGTAACCCTCTCCCACGTGCATACAATTTGCAGAGGCCTTACCACAAATTCAACATGACATCTAAAGCTAAAAATAAAGCTGACAAAGCGGCCAAATCGCATTCACAGCTTACCACCTCAGTGAGCAATTTTTTCCAATGCCCTACAAATAATCAAAAAGAGGGAGACTCACATAGCCAAGACTCACCAAGTATAGAAACCTCTGCGAACCCAGTCACAGACATCTCATGGTCTTATGCCACGCAGATTAAAGCAGATATAGCTAACCTACCCACCAAAGCTGACTTTGATGCTCTTAAGGACTTAATAACAAAAGATCTAGCAAATATGAAGCAGAATTTAAATGAAATGGGGCAGAGAATTGAATATGTAGAAGAAACACAAGAGACTATGAATACTTTATTTGATGGCGTAACCACACAGGTTAATATACAACAAGCTCAGATGGAGACCCTGCAAGATAAGATAGAGGAGCTGGACAACAGGGGGCGCCGTAATAACCTGAGGATCAGGGGCGTCCCTGAAACCGTTTCACATTTAGATATCCCTAATTATCTACAGGGTCTGTTTAAACTTCTCTTGGATGATCAATCAATTCCTGACATAGAACTGGACAGAGTGCATAGGGCCCTCAGACCGCCCCCACCTCCAAACGCCCCGCCACGAGACATAATCCTAAGATTCCTACGCTACGCAGAAAAAGAAAAGATTTGGCAGGCAGCCGGTTCCACCCCTACTATCCAATATGTGGACCATAAGCTACAAATATTCATGGACCTCAGCCCAGCTACTATACAAAGAAGAAGAGAAGTAAGGTTTATTACTAAAGTGTTGCAGGAGCAACGAATACGATACCGCTGGGGCTATCCGTTCAGTTTAATTGTGACTCATGAGGGGCGTACAATTATCTATAAAACAGAAGAGGATCTACCTGCCCTAGCAGAAGATTTGAAACTCTCTTTTCGACGGCCGCATCCTTCAGATGTAGGGAAGGAAGAAACCAGACTACGCACACAGCCTAATCAGGACTCAATTCAGAGGTGGACCAAAGTACCACCAAAGAGAAAGAAGGCAAAAGAACTGGATCAACCATCAAGCCCTGAAGTGGAAGTGGACTCTTAAACTCTCAGCTCTGGTGAACTGACCAAGTAATGGGTGAGATCAATCTAATTTACTCTTCCTTTTTTCCTTTACTAAAAGATTATAAACATTCCCAGATGTTATGGAGCGTTCATTATAATAGACAATGACTTCCCCGGGCCATGGCTTTATTCGTAGCTCCAAATTGACATTCACCTCCCAGGTGCCCGTTGGAAGAACAATTACACTGCCGTGCTTACTTAGGCCTAGATTTGGAGTTCGGCGGTAAAAGGGCTGTTAACGCTCCGCGGGCTTTTTTCTGGCCGCACCATAAATTTAACTCTGGTATCGAGAGTTAAAACAAATGCTGCGTTAGGCTCCAAAAAAGGAGCGTAGAGCATTTTTACCGCAAATGCAACTCTCGATACCAGAGTTGCTTACGGACGCGGCCGGCCTCAAAAACGTGCTCGTGCACGATTCCCCCATAGGAAACAATGGGGCTGTTTGAGCTGAAAAAAAACCTAACACCTGCAAAAAAGCAGCGTTCAGCTCCTAACGCAGCCCCATTGTTTCCTATGGGGAAACACTTCCTACGTCTGCACCTAACACTCTAACATGTACCCCGAGTCTAAACACCCCTAACCTTACACTTATTAACCCCTATTCTGCCGCCCCCGCTATCGCTGACTCCTGTATATTATTTTTAACCCCTAATCTGCCGCTCCGTAAACCGCCGCAACCTACGTTATCCCTATGTACCCCTAATCTGCTGCCCTAACACCGCCGACCCCTATATTATATTTATTAACCCCTAATCTGCCCCCCACAACGTCGCCGACACCTACCTACACTTATTAACCCCTAATCTGCCGAGCGGACCTGAGCGCTACTATAATAAAGTTATTAACCCCTAATCCGCCTCACTAACCCTATCATAAATAGTATTAACCCCTAATCTGCCCTCCCTAACATCGCCGACACCTACCTTCAATTATTAACCCCTAAACTTCCGATCGGAGCTCACCGCTATTCTAATAAATGTATTAACCCCTAAAGCTAAGTCTAACCCTAACACTAACACCCCCCTAAGTTAAATATAATTTTTATCTAACGAAATAAATTAACTCTTATTAAATAACTTATTCCTATTTAAAGCTAAATACTTACCTGTAAAATAAATCCTAATATAGCTACAATATAAATTATTATTATATTATAGCTATTTTAGGATTAATATTTATTTTACAGGCAACTTTGTAATTATTTTAACCAGGTACAATAGCTATTAAATAGTTAAGAACTATTTAATAGTTACCTAGTTAAAATAATAACAAATTTACCTGTAAAATAAATCCTAACCTAAGATATAATTAAACCTAACACTACCCTATCAATAAAATAATTAAATAAACTACCTACAATTACCTACAATTAACCTAACACTACACTATCAATAAATTAATTAAACACAATTCCTACAAATAAATACAATTAAATAAACTAGCTAAAGTACAAAAAATAAAAAAGAACTAAGTTACAGAAAATAAAAAAATATTTACAAACATAATAAAACTATTACAACAATTTTAAACTAATTACACCTACTCTAAGCCCCCTAATAAAATAACAAAGCCCCCCAAAATAAAAAATTCCCTACCCTATTCTAAATTAAAAAAGTTACAAGCTCTTTTACCTTACCAGCCCTGAACAGGGCCCTTTGCGGGGCATGCCCCAAGAATTTCAGCTCTTTTGCCTGTAAAAAAAAACATACAATACCCCCCCCCCAACAGTACAACCCACCACCCACATACCCCTAATCTAACCCAAACCCCCCTTAAATAAACCTAACACTAATCCCCTGAAGATCTTCCTACCTTGTCTTCACCATCCAGGTATCACCGATCCGTCCTGGCTCCAAGATCTTCATCCAACCCAAGCGGGGGTTGGCGATCCATAATCCGGTGCTCCAAAGTCTTCCTCCTATCCGGCAAGAAGAGGACATCCGGACCGGCAAACATCTTCTCCAAGCGGCATCTTCGATCTTCTTCCATCCGGTGCGGAGCGGGTCCATCTTGAAGCAGGCGACGCGGATCCATCCTCTTCTTCCGATGTCTCCCGACTAATGACGGTTCCTTTAAGGGACGTCATCCAAGATGGCGTCCCTCGAATTCCGATTGGCTGATAGGATTCTATCAGCCAATCGGAATTAAGGTAGGAATTGTCTGATTGGCTGATGGAATCAGCCAATCAGAATCAAGTTCAATCCGATTGGCCGATCCCATCAGCCAATCAGATTGAGCTCGCATTCTATTGGCTGATCGGAACAGCCAATAGAATGCGAGCTCAATCTGATTGGCTGATTGGATCAGCCAATCGGATTGAACTTGATTCTGATTGGCTGATTCCATCAGCCAATCAGAAAATTCCTACCTTAATTCCGATTGGCTGATAGAATCCTATCAGCCAATCGGAATTCGAGGGACGCCATCTTGGATGACGTCCCTTAAAGGAACCGTCATTAGTCGGGAGACATCGGAAGAAGAGGATGGATCCGCGTCGCCTGCTTCAAGATGGACCCGCTCCGCACCGGATGGAAGAAGATCGAAGATGCCGCTTGGAGAAGATGTTTGCCGGTCCGGATGTCCTCTTCTTGCCGGATAGGAGGAAGACTTTGGAGCACCGGATTATGGATCGCCAACCCCCGCTTGGGTTGGATGAAGATCTTGGAGCCAGGACGGATCGGTGATACCTGGATGGTGAAGACAAGGTAGGAAGATCTTCAGGGGATTAGTGTTAGGTTTATTTAAGGGGGGTTTGGGTTAGATTAGGGGTATGTGGGTGGTGGGTTGTAATGTTGGGGGGGGGGTATTGTATGGTTTTTTTTACAGGCAAAAGAGCTGAAATTCTTGGGGCATGCCCCGCAAAGGGCCCTGTTCAGGGCTGGTAAGGTAAAAGAGCTTGTAACTTTTTTAATTTAGAATAGGGTAGGGAATTTTTTTATTTTGGGGGGCTTTGTTATTTTATTAGGGGGCTTAGAGTAGGTGTAATTAGTTTAAAATTGTTGTAATATTTTTATTATGTTTGTAAATATTTTTTTATTTTCTGTAACTTAGTTCTTTTTTATTTTTTGTACTTTAGCTAGTTTATTTAATTGTATTTATTTGTAGGAATTGTGTTTAATTAATTTATTGATAGTGTAGTGTTAGGTTAATTGTAGGTAATTGTAGGTAGTTTATTTAATTATTTTATTGATAGGGTAGTGTTAGGTTTAATTATATCTTAGGTTAGGATTTATTTTACAGGTAAATTTGTTATTATTTTAACTAGGTAACTATTAAATAGTTCTTAACTATTTAATAGCTATTGTACCTGGTTAAAATAATTACAAAGTTGCCTGTAAAATAAATATTAATCCTAAAATAGCTATAATATAATAATAATTTATATTGTAGCTATATTAGGATTTATTTTACAGGTAAGTATTTAGCTTTAAATAGGAATAAGTTATTTAATAAGAGTTAATTAATTTCGTTAGATAAAACTTATATTTAACTTAGGGGGGTGTTAGTGTTAGGGTTAGACTTAGCTTTAGGGGTTAATACATTTATTAGAATAGCGGTGAGCTCCGGTCGGCAGATTAGGGGTTAATAATTGAAGTTAGGTGTCGGCGACGTTGAGGGGGGCAAATTAGGGGTTAATAAATATAATATAGGGGTCGGCGATGTTAGGGGTATCAGATTAGGGGTACATAGGGATAACGTAGGTGGCGGCGATTTGCGGTCGGAAGATTAGGGGTTAATTATTTTAAGTAGCTTGCGGCGACGTTGTGTGGGGCAAGTTAGGGGTTAATAAATATAATATAGGGGTCGGCGGGGTTAGGGGCAGCAGATTAGGGGTACATAAGGATAACGTAGGTGGCGGTCGGCAGATTAGGGGTTAAAAATTTTAATCGAGTGGCGGCGATGTGGGGGGACCTCGGTTTAGGGGTACATAGGTAGTTTATGGGTGTTAGTGTACTTTAGGGTACAGTAGTTAAGAGCTTTATAAACCAGCGTTAGCCAGAAAGCTCTTAACTCCTGCTATTTTCAGGCGGCTGGAATTTTGTCGTTAGAGCTCTAACGCTCACTGCAGAAACTACTCTAAATACCAGCGTTAGGAAGATCCCATTGAAAAGATAGGCTACGCAAATGGCGTAGGGGGATCTGCGGTATGGAAAAGTCGCGGCTGAAAAGTGAGCGTTAGACCCTTTCCTGACTGACTCCAAATACCAGCGGGCGGCCAAAACCAGCGTTAGGAGCCTCTAACGCTGGTTTTGACGGCTACCGCCGAACTCTAAATCTAGGCCTTAGCGAGCACAGACAGCTCACCCAATGAACCTCCCATTATGGACAATAGTCTTGTGACCATGTTTAATGTTTAAAGTTTAAAACTAACGTTAATGTTTATGTTTACATTTTTCTGCCTTTTTTTCACATACCCTTAGGTTGAAAGAAATTCAGAAATTTACATGTTTAAGGAGTGGTCCTGGACACACTCCCCATCCATATTATGGCCCTGAGAGACGGTTCTCTCAAAGGGACAAAGATTTTGTTTACTGTTTATTGTTATATATTTTTATGCTTAAATTTTAGTTTTAATCTTATAATCAATTGTCATGGAGTGAATCAACTGCAATACAAATACAGCTGCATAAGTGATAAGATGATAGTTGAATGGAACTGGGAATATATACAATGCTGCACATTTGTACCTCTTTCTGGGAATGTCATACCATCACCTAAGAAGACCCCACATAGCATAGTCACTTTTCAAACCTTGAGAATGGGTGGAGGAAGGGAAACAAGTTAAAATGTTATACACAAAGAGCAATCTCCACTTCCTTACAACTAACACAAAGGGACTTAACAGCCAGTACAAAAGAAATATAGCACTGAAAGACCTCAAACAGAAAAAAGGAGAGGTGGTCTTTTTACAAGAGACACATTTTATTAGAGGTAGGGAACCCAGGACCTTTACATATAAATTTGGAGACTCATACTACGCCTCGAACACTGCCAAAACAAATGGGGTTGCCATCCTAATAAAGAGGGGTATCCCATTCACACTAACTAGGAAAATCGCGGATAAACAGGGGCGATATCTCATCTTAATAGGGAAACTTTATAACTCAGTAGTCACCTTGGTAAATGTTTATGCCCCAAATTTAAAACAAGATAACTTTTTTAAACAATTATCTAATCTGTTATTGCAACTAGTTAAGGGGGCGGTGGTCATGGGAGGGGATTTTAATATTACAATGAATCCTATACTGGATAACTCTAACCATACCTCTTCTACTCCTCACCGGGTGATTAACTCTGTTAAAGTACAACTGAAAGATCTTGCCCTACATGATGCCTGGAGGGTACTTTATCCCGATAGGAAAGAATATACTTTTTTCTCCAATCCACATCAAAGACACTCACGCATTGACTACATAATGGTAGATGTCACCAACCTAGCTAGAGTCACACGATTAAGAATACTACCAAATTCATGGTCTGACCATTCTATAGTTAGCTGCGAGTTTAACTGGCCACATATCCCCTGCAGACAACACTCATGGAGATTGGAGGAAGGCATACCATTATCCAACGTTTAGAAAAATCAATAACGGAATATTTTACTATTAACACGACCGCGACCCCCAAGACAGATATCAGAATGGTATGGGAGGCACACAAGACTGTAATAAGGGGGGAGATAATTAGTATTCAATCCCACCAAACCAAACAGACAAATAGGGCCCTCAACGAGTTATTACAGCAACTAGAGACACTAGAAAAACAAAGAGAGTCAGACTCTACAGATTTAGCTCTTCAGCAGAAAATAACTGAATGTAGGGAGGCAGTTAACTCACTCATGGGAAAGGAATGCAAGAGACAGACATTTAGATTGCGACAAAAATACTATGAAGGGGATAACAAATGTGGCCCAATTCTAGCCAGGAAATTAAAAAGAAAAATAAATAGGAGTTATATCCTGACACTTAAAAATAACCACAATAAGGAAGTATTTACCTCAGACAAAATAGCAGAAGCCTTTAGGACATATTACGAACGTCTATACAACTTGGAAAGCTTACATACTGATAGCCCTGGCCACGACAGGTATATTCAGAACTATCTAAGAAATATTCCTTTACCTCAGCTAACGCAAGACCAGAATAACACTCTTAAAGCTCCTATAACCCTCGAAGAGATAAAGGAAGTTATTTCCCAACTCCCATCAAATAAAGCTCCAGGTCCCGATGGATTTACTAACAACTATTTTAAAAAATTTAGAGATATTCTGATCCCACACATGGTGTCCTTGATATAACAGAGGAGGTCCCATTTCCGCAGCTTAATTTAGAAGCATATATTACGGTGCTCCTGAAACAGGGCAAACCATCAGATAGACCTGAGAACTTCCGCCCAATCTCGTTGTTAAACACTGACTTGAAAATATATTCAAAGATATTGGCTAACAGATTAGGATTAGTCCTACCGTCCATCATAAGTAACGATCAGGTGGGTTTTATACAGGCCCAAGAGGCGAAAGATAACACAGTAAGGGCAATTCATCTCGTCAACTATGTACAAAGTAACAAAATACCAACAGTGGTGGTCTCCACTGACGCGGAGAAAGCTTTCGACTGCGTCAGTTGGCTTTTTCTTAGGAGGATACTCCAGAAATTTGGTATATGTGATAGTTTTATCTCAAAAATAATGGCCATGTACACCTCTCCAACAGCTAAAGTTAGGGTGAATGGTATATTCTCAGGGAAACTAGACATCTCCAATGGAACGAGGCAGGGATGCCCATTGTCGCCCCTGCTGTTCGCGTGCGTAGTAGAAGCATTGGCAGCAAAGATAAGGCTAAATAGGGACATCCTAGGCATCACAATAGCAGATAGGGAACATAAAACTTTATTATTCGCAGATGATGTGCTGTTTTTCCTAACCTCCCCAGCCGAGACTATTTCCCATTTGTTGGAAGAGTTGGATAGCTTCCATTTGGCATCCAATTTTCTGATTAATAAAAACAAATCTGAAATGCTACCCATCCAGTGTGAAGGACATACACTGGAACGGATCAGGGAGTTATGCCCGTTCCGAATCCAGAGAAATAGCCTAAAATATCTAGGGATTATGCTAGCCCCCTCCGAAAAGGAGATGTTTGCACTTAATTACAAAACTTTACAAAGAACCCTCACGGCAGACATGTCTTCATGGCGTTCCCAACACATTACGTGGTTAGGTAGAATCCAGGCCACAAAGATGAATGTTCTGCCATGGATACTGTATATACTCCAGACAGTACCAATTACTATCCCTTCTAATTTTTTAGACACCCTCCAGAAAGTAATATTCGATTATATTTGGGATAGAAGAAAAGCTAGAATAAATAAAAAAATTGGATGCTTGGGAGTTCCTAACTTGATGAAATATAGACAGGCTGTCTTCCTGCAAAGGGTGATAGACTGGTATACAAACTATGAACACAAGGCATGGGTGAGGTTGGAACATGATATCACAGAACAGAGACACCTGGGGGCATTATGTTGGCAGAGACGGGCGACCTTTCCAGATAAGATCATACAAAATACACTCATTCTAGAAACGATGAAAGCGTGTGATAAGATCCTGACTGAATATCCGCACATCTCATCCAGGTTCTCACCCTTGACTCCGCTTACCGATAATATAGATTTTCCCCCGGGGATGGGCCTCCTCAGACAAGCCCCTGCTACAGAAAATAATAGAGTAATCATGATGGTGCATTTAGGGAACGAACAGCATCTTTATACTAGCCCTGAACTGATGGAGTCAGGCCTCATGGCATTCAGTAATTGGTTTGTCTTGAGACAGTGCCACTCTTATATTTATAAACATAAAGATAGGAATAACTTTTTACGCACACTAACCCCGTTTGAGGCCTTATGCAACTCTAAGGCTCCCGTTAAAAGAGCTCTCTCACTAACCTATGCCCTTCTACAGTCCACAACAAATAGCCCATATTATATTGATAGTTGGGAGAGAGAACTGGGGATCGACTTGACCGACACAGACAGAACACTAATATTCTCGACAGTGACTAGAATTTCTGCATCCAGCAAATTGATTGAGATGAATTTAAAAATAATTCAGAGATGGTACCTTACCCCTGCCAGACTCCATAAACTATTCCCCACTCGTAGCGATAGATGTTGGAGATGCGGAGTACATTTAGGTACTATGTCCCACATATGGTGGACATGTCCCCTATTAGTGGGAATGTGGAGGGAAGTAGCACGTGAGATGTCGGTTATGTTGGGTATTTCTCTACCTGTGGACCCCCTACTGTGGCTCTTTAATATCATCCCATGCAAGATTTCAAAGGACAGAAGGAATTTACTATTTATTGGTAGCAACAGTCTCAAAAAATTAATGGTAAAAAATTGGAAAAGCAGAATAGTACCAGATATAACACAATGGCTACACATTTTTAATCAAATTCTTGAGCTAGAGGAGTACTCCTACTTGACTAACAAGAACATAGATTCATATGCCCAAATGAAAGTGATATGGGAGGACTATGTGAACTCCAGATCCCAGGTTCCACAGTAAGACATTTCTCACGCAGTTTCACGACGAAATTAATCACTCAGACATTGTTGTTTCTCACACAAATATATTTTTTATTTTACTGTATGTTTGTTTGTTTGTTTAAAGCTTTAAATTCTAACTGACAGCATTATTCTTTGTCAACAGTCAGTATACCCTGTACTTGATATCATCAATGTGATTTTTTTTCTCTAACGAAATGTAACATGCACTGTCTGTACAAACTCTACTAATTTCTTAATAAAGCTGTTTCAAAAAAAAAAAAAAAAAAATTAACAATTTACCTGTAAAATAAATTTTAAATTATTAATTATATTGTAGCTATCTTAGGCCTAGATTTGGAGTTCGGCGGTAAAAGGGCTGCTAACGCTCCGCGGGCTTTTTTCTGGCCGCACCATAAATTTAACTCTGGTATCGAGAGTTTAATCAAATGCTGCGTTAGGCTCCAAAAAAGGAGCGTAGAGCATTTTTACCGCAAATGCAACTCTCGATACCAGAGTTGCTTACGGACGGGGCCGGCCTCAAAAACGTGCTCGTGCACGATTCCCCCATAGGAAACAATGGGGCTGTTTGAGCTGAAAAAAAACCTAACACCTGCAAAAAAGCAGCGTTCAGCTCCTAACGCAGCCCCATTGTTTCCTATGGGGAAACACTTCCTACGTCTGCACCTAACACTCTAACATGTACCCCGAGTCTAAACACCCCTAACCTTACACTTATTAACCCCTAATCTGCCGCCCCCGCTATCGCTGACCCCTGCATATTTTTTTAAACCCCTAATCTGCCGCTCCGTAAACCGCCGCCACCTACGTTATCCCTATGTACCCCTAATCTGCTACCCCTAACACCGCCGACCCCTATATTATATTTATTAACCCCTAATCTGCCCCCCACAACGTCGCCGACACCTGCCTACACTTATTAACCCCTAATCTGCCGACCGGACCTGAGCGCTACTATAATAAAGTTATTAACCCCTAATCCGCCTCACTAACCCTATCATAAATAGTATTAACCCCTAATCTGCCCTCCCTAACATCGCCGACACCTAACTTCAATTATTAACCCCTAATCTGCCGACCGGAGCTCACCGCTATTCTAATAAATGTATTAACCCCTAAAGCTAAGTCTAACCCTAACACTAACACCCCCCTAAGTTAAATATAATTTAAATCTAACGAAATAAATTAACTCTTATTAAATAAATTATTCCTATTTAAAGCTAAATACTTACATGTAAAATAAATCCTAATATAGCTACAATATAAATTATAATTATATTATAGCTATTTTAGGATTAATATTTATTTTACAGGCAACTTTGTAATTATTTTAACCAGGTACAATAGCTATTAAATAGTTAAGAACTATTTAATAGTTACCTAGTTAAAATAATAACAAATTTACCTGTAAAATAAATCCTAACCTAAGTTATAATTAAACCTAACACTACCCTATCAATAAAATAATTAAATAAACTACCTACAATTACCTACAATTAACCTAACACTACACTATCAATAAATTAATTAAACACAATTCCTACAAATAAATACAATTAAATAAACTATCTAAAGTACAAAAAATAAAAAAGAACTAAGTTACAGAAAATAAAAAAATATTTACAAACATAAGAAAAATATTACAACAATTTTAAACTAATTACACCTACTCTAAGCCCCCTAATAAAATAACAAAGCCCCCCAAAATAAAAAATTCCCTACCCTATTCTAAATTAAAAAAGTTACAAGCTCTTTTACCTTACCAGCCCTGAACAGGGCCCTTTGCGGGGCATGCCCCAAGAATTTCAGCTCTTTTGCCTGTAAAAAAAAACATACAATACCCCCCCCCCCAACATTACAACCCACCACCCACATACCCCTAATCTAACCCAAACCCCCTTAAAGAAACCTAACACTAAGCCCCTGAAGATCTTCCTACCTTGTCTTCACCATACCAGGTTCACCGATCCGTCCTGGCTCCAACATCTTCATCCAACCCAAGCGGGGGTTGGCGATCCATAATCCGGTCCAGAAGAGGCTCCAAAGTCTTCCTCCTATCCGGCAAGAAGAGGACATCCGGACCGGCAAACATCTTCTCCAAGCGGCATCTTCGATCTTCTTCCATCCGGAGCGAAGCGGCAGGATCCTGAAGACATCCAGCGCGGAACATCCATCCGGACCGACGACTGAACGACAAATGACTGTTCCTTTAAGGGACGTCATCCAAGATGGCGTCCCTCGAATTCCGATTGGCTGATAGGATTCTATCAGCCAATCGGAATTAAGGTAGGAATTTTCTGATTGGCTGATGGAATCAGCCAATCAGAATCTAGTTCAATCCGATTGGCCGATCCAATCAGCCAATCAGATTGAGCTCGCATTCTATTGGCTGATCGGAACAGCCAATAGAATGCGAGCTCAATCTGATTGGCTGATTGGATCAGCCAATCGGATTGAACTTGATTCTGATTGGCTGATTCCATCAGCCAATCAGAAAATTCCTACCTTAATTCCGATTGGCTGATAGAATCCTATCAGCCAATCGGAATTCGAGGGACGCCATCTTGGATGACGTCCCTTAAAGGAACAGTCATTTGTCGTTCAGTCGTCGGTCCGGATGGATGTTCCGCGCTGGATGTCTTCAGGATCCTGCCGCTTCGCTCCGGATGGAAGAAGATCGAAGATGCCGCTTGGAGAAGATGTTTGCCGGTCCGGATGTCCTCTTCTTGCCGGATAGGAGGAAGACTTTGGAGCCTCTTCTGGACCGGATTATGGATCGCCAACCCCCGCTTGGGTTGGATGAAGATGTTGGAGCCAGGACGGATCGGTGAACCTGGTATGGTGAAGACAAGGTAGGAAGATCTTCAGGGGCTTAGTGTTAGGTTTCTTTAAGGGGGTTTGGGTTAGATTAGGGGTATGTGGGTGGTGGGTTGTAATGTTGGGGGGGGGGTATTGTATGTTTTTTTTTACAGGCAAAAGAGCTGAAATTCTTGGGGCATGCCCCGCAAAGGGCCCTGTTCAGGGCTGGTAAGGTAAAAGAGCTTGTAACTTTTTTAATTTAGAATAGGGTAGGGAATTTTTTATTTTGGGGGGCTTTGTTATTTTATTAGGGGGCTTAGAGTAGGTGTAATTAGTTTAAAATTGTTGTAATATTTTTCTTATGTTTGTAAATATTTTTTTATTTTCTGTAACTTAGTTCTTTTTTATTTTTTGTACTTTAGATAGTTTATTTAATTGCATTTATTTGTAGGAATTGTGTTTAATTAATTTATTGATAGTGTAGTGTTAGGTTAATTGTAGGTAATTGTAGGTAGTTTATTTAATTATTTTATTGATAGGGTAGTGTTAGGTTTAATTATAACTTAGGTTAGGATTTATTTTACAGGTAAATTTGTTATTATTTTAACTAGGTAACTATTAAATAGTTCTTAACTATTTAATAGCTATTGTACCTGGTTAAAATAATTACAAAGTTGCCTGTAAAATAAATATTAATCCTAAAATAGCTATAATATAATTATAATTTATATTGTAGCTATATTAGGATTTATTTTACAGGTAAGTATTTAGCTTTAAATAGGAATAATTTATTTAATAAGAGTTAATTTATTTCGTTAGATTTAAATTATATTTAACTTAGGGGGGTGTTAGTGTTAGGGTTAGACTTAGCTTTAGGGGTTAATACATTTATTAGAATAGCGGTGAGCTCCGGTCGGCAGATTAGGGGTTAATAATTGAAGTTAGGTGTCGGCGATGTTAGGGAGGGCAGATTAGGGGTTAATACTATTTATGATAGGGTTAGTGAGGCGGGTTAGGGGTTAATAACTTTATTATAGTAGCGCTCAGGTCCGCTCGGCAGATTAGGGGTTAATAAGTGTAGGCAGGTGTCGGCGACGTTGAGGGGGGCAGATTAGGGGTTAATAAATATAATATAGGGGTCGGCGATGTTAGGGGTAGCAGATTAGGGGTACATAGGGATAACGTAGGTGGCGGCGATTTGCGGTCGGAAGATTAGGGGTTAATTATTTTAAGTAGCTTGCGGCGACGTTGTGGGGGGCAAGTTAGGGGTTAAGAAATATAATATAGGGGTCGGCGGGGTTAGGGGCAGCAGATTAGGGGTACATAAGTATAACGTAGGTGGCGGTGGGCAGATTAGGGGTTAAAAATTTAAATAGAGTGGCGGCGATGTGGGGGGACCTCGGTTTAGGGGTACATAGGTAGTTTATGGGTGTTAGTGTACTTTAGGGTACAGTAGTTAAGAGCTTTATAAACCGGCGTTAGCCAGAAAGCTCTTAACTCCTGCTATTTTCAGGCGGCTGGAATTTTGTCGTTAGAGCTCTAACGCTCACTTCAGAAACGACTCTAAATACCAGCGTTAGAAAGATCCCATTGAAAAGATAGGCTACGCAAATGGCGTAGGGGGATCTGCGGTATGGAAAAGTCGCGGCTGAAAAGTGAGCGTTAGACCCTTTAATCACTGACTCCAAATACCAGCGGGCGCCCAAAACCAGCGTTAGAAGCCTCTAACGCTGGTTTTGACGGCTACCGCCGAACTCCAAATCTAGGCCTGTGGGTTTATTTTATAGGTAAGTATTTAGATTTAAATAGGAATATTTTAGTTTATAATATGAATTAGATTAATTTAATAAGAATTTAGTTAGGGGTGTTAGGGTTAGATAGATTTAATATAGTTAATATAAATACTATAGTAACTATATTAACTATATTAACGCTAATATAATTAGGGTTAATATAGTTAATATATATAATGTAATAACTATATTAACTATAATATACTTAGGGTTAATATAGATAACATAGCTGGCGGCGGGGTAGGTAGATTAAATTAGGGGTTAATAATTTTAATATAGATGGCGGCGGTGTAAGGGGCTTACATTAGGGGTTAATACTATTAATATAGGTGGCGCCGGTGTAGGGAGGGCAGGTTATAGGGCAAAGCCCTTCAAAATGCCCTTTTAAGGGCTGGTAATAGAGTTTATTACTTTAGGGGGATTAGATTAGGGGTTAATAATATTAATATAGCTGGCGGCGGTATAGGGTAATTAGATTAGGGGTTAATAATTTTTATATAGGTGGCGGCGGTGTAAGGGGTCAGATTAGTGGATAGATAAGGTAGATGGCAGCGGTGTAAGGTGTTCACATTAGGGGATAGATAAGGTAGGTGGCGGCGGTTTTAGGGGCTCACAGTAGGGGGTTAGTTTATGTAGATGGCGGCGGGGTCCGGGAGCGGCGGTTTAGGGGTTAATAACTTTATTAGGGATTGCGGCGGGGGTTCGCGGTTGACAGGTAGATAGACATTGCGCATGCGTTAGGTGTTAGGTTTATTTTCTAGCTAGTTTAGAGAGTTACGGGGCTCCAATAGTCAGCGTAAGGCTTCTTACGGCTGCTTTTTGTGGTGAGGTGAAAATGGAGTAAAATTTCTCCATTTTCGCCAAGTAAGTCCTTACGCTGCATATTGGATACCAAACTGCGCTGGTTTGGTATACCTGCCTATAGCCCAAAAAACTACGGGCGACGGCAGAAATATACGTGCGTAACTTCTAGGTTACGCCGTATATAGGATACCAAACCAGCGCAAATATTGGCGTCGCCGGCTTTTGCGGGCGACGATTTTTATCGGATCGACCCCTATATGTGGTAATTGCCTATCGGCTTGTCAAAATAAGGGTGGGAGGTGCTGTGTATTAAATAAACTTGATAAGTAAAAGAATGGAAAAAGAAACCATTCGAGAAAACACTTAAAGCACTCAATGCAGACAAATGATCAGATCAAAAATTAGTAAATAGACACATACTGGGCCAAGAAATAATTCGCTGAATATGGATTAAAACATAACTTTTATTAAAACCCCAAAAAACATAAAATACTGGGATGTGCAATTAAAATATACAGGTAGTGAGGACTATAAACTATATGCCCCCCTCTCTATAAACGTCTAATTAAATACAGAAATAAATCTGTGAATGTGTCAGTGTGATTGGTGTAAACAGTAGCTGAATAAAGAGCACTTGTTGTGGGATATATACCCCAAATAAGGCTAACACTGTTATCTTCACTTGATACGGAGTGTGATTGCTCTCAGTTCCTCTGTTTGTCTCCGCACATACTTCCTTGTGTATGCCAAGACATAGCAACGTACTTTGATCGCTGCATATTTAACCATTACCAATCTCATTGCTACTACCTTAATGTTAGTTTTCTGCAGTGCATTTAAAGCCCTATACAGAGAAGGGACTTTATTACAGTTGCTACACTGATTATAAGTAGTGATGTCCCGAACTGATCGCCCGAGAACGGTTCACAGCGAACATAGCTTGTTCGCGTTTGCGGGCGAACACATGGCGATGTTCGATCCGCCCCTATGTGTCATCATTGTGGAAACTTTGACCCTTTATGTCACAGCCGCCTGACACATTAGAGCCAATCAACATCAGACACTCCCTCACAGACCCTCCCAGCTACTCGGAATCCGCCATTTTAGACTCATAACGACCTTGCTTTCTTAATGAGAGGACGTGTTGTGTTTTTGCTCCTGACATTAATAGTAAAAACATAGCTAGGCTAGTGTATTTACAGTCCAGAAGGACTCCACTCATCTCTGCTGCAAGCACAGCACCCCAAAAAGCCCTTTTTAGGGCTATATTTCATGCCTTTTTTTTTCTTTTTTTCTTAGCATTTGCTTGGCTTTCAGGCTGTGTGTTTAAGGCTCACAGCATATGCTGTGACTACTGCCACCACTGATATCTCCCTAACAACATTAGTTTAAATTTAACTAACCAAAAAATTTAATTATTTTTCTAGTGTAATTTTTTTTCATTTTCTATCAGGCCAGTGTCACACAGCATATACTCTGGTTCATTGCTCTGTGCCAGCCAGCAGCCACCAGTGTTAATATCCGTTAATAACATTATTTTAAATATTTTGCTAGTGTAATCTAATTACATTTACTATCAGGCCTGTGTCTGTCAAGCTCATTCAGCATTAATATACCTAATTTTTTTTCAGTCTTTTGGTTAATTGGTCTGTGCCAGACAGCCACCCAGCACTCATATCTTCTTCTTCTTCACCTTAATTTTAATATAAAAAAAAAAAAGTTTAAATTTGTTTGCTAGTGTAATCTAATATAATTTTCTATCCGGCCTGTGTGTTTTGCTGACATACAGACATCGCAGACATCGCAGACCAAGAGCAGATGTCTTATTATTATGTTTTGTATGGGTAATCATCCAGGCCGTATAGACCTCACCAAATAGGGGGAGTTACAGAGATTAAAGTGCTAAGAATGGTAGTACTTAAAACACAACCTAGTTAAAATAGGTACCAGACCGCATGTATTATTATTATATTTTTTCAGGGTAATCAGGCAGGCCATATAGAACACCCCCGATAGGGGGGGGGGGGATTAAAGTGCTAAGAAAAGTACTAATTAACAAAAGCTAGTTGGGTCCAAGAACGCATGTTTAATTATTAGACTTTATTAGGGTAATTATATATCTAACAAATCTATCTATTTCTCTTCTATCGATTCTATCTAACTATCAATCTATGTATATCTATCTATCCTATCTATCAATCTATCGGCTGTACGGGATGTACGGGATGTACGGGATTGAGACAGCCACTTTGGGAATGTTACTTGATTTAGGCCCATTATGGCTTAAAAGCAGACTCTGCATAAACTATGTAATTTTCCATGGGAGTTTTGCCAGGGATCCCCCTCCAGCATGCGACAGTCCAGGTGTTAGTACCCTTGAAACAACTTTTCCATCACTATTGTGGCCAGAAAGAGTCCTTGTAGGTTTTAAAGTTCGCCTGCCTATTGAATTCAATGGCGGTTTGCGCGGTTCGCGCGTTCGCAAACAATACCGGAAGTTTGAGTCCGCCGTTCGCGAACCGAAAATTTTAGGTTCACGACATCACTAATTATAAGATTAATATTTCCCTGTTTACGCTGTGTAGGTCGTGTCTTTTATACTTTTGAAGTCATTATTATCCAACTAGTGACTTGCGAGGGCAGTTAACTTTAATACATGACTATTGTCATTATCAGTCAGTACTATCCTATCAATACCTTTACGATATAGCTGGGGGTATTATTAGGTAGTTTCTTTATAAGATCTGATACTTTTGTATCTATTTATACCACATTTACTTGGCTATCTCCTCCTGTTGCTTACAATTTGCTACACTACACTTACGTATCAAGTGAAGGTAACAGTGTTAGCCTTATTTGGGGTATATATCCCACAACAACTGCCCTTTATTCAACTACTGTTTACACCAATCACACTGACACATTCACAGATTTATTTCTGTCTTTAATTAGACGTTGCACATCCCAGTATTTTATGTTTTTTGGGGTTTTAATAAAAGTTATGTTTTAATCCATATTCAGCAAATTATCTCTTGGCCCAGTATGTGTCTATTTACTAATTTTTGATCTGATCATTTGTCTGCATTGAGTGCTTTAAGTGTATTCTCAAATGGTTTATTTTTCCATTCTTTTACTTACCCAATGTAAATATATATGTACTAGTGGGAAAGCCTGCCCAGAGGGCAGTCTATTGTGGTGACGGAACCACCGAACCACCCTGCCATTTTTGGGAAGGGCAGTCTATTGTGGTGACGGAACCACCCTGCCATTTTCGGAATCCACCTGAATGCAGCGTAAGGGTGGTGAAAGAATCCACCTGGATGTAGCTTACACTGCATCCAGGTGGATTCTTTCACCACCCTGTCATCCAGGTCGGATTCCGAAAATGACATGGTGGTGAAAGAATCCACCTGGATTCTTTCACCACCCTGCCATTTTGCATAAGCTGCATCCAGGTGGATTCCAAAAAAAGCAGGGTGGTGAAAGAATCCATCCAGGTGGATTCACACCACCCCTTTTTCTCTCTCTACTCCCTCTCTTTTGCTCTCTTTCCCCCCGCTCTTTTGCTCTCTCTCCCCCCTCTCTTTTGCGCTCCCCGTCTCTTTTGCTCTCTCTTCCCTTTCTTTTGCTCTCTCTCTCTCCCCTCTCTTTTGCTCTCTCTCTCCCCTTTCTTTTGCTCACTCTCTCCCCCCTTTATTTTGCTCTCTCTCCCCCCTCTTTTGCTCTCTTTCTCCCCCTCTCTTTTGCTCTCTCTCTCCCCTCTCTTTTACTCTCTCTCTCCCCTCTCTTTTGCTCTCTCTCTCCCCCCTCGTATTTGCACTCTCTCTACCCCCTCTCTTTTGCTCTCTCTCTCCCCCCTCTCTTTTGCTCTCTCTTTACCCTCTCTTTTGTTCTGTCTCTCCCCTCTCTTTTGCTCTCTCTGTCCCCTTTCTTTAGCTTTCTCCCCCTCTTTTTTTTTTTTTTTAAATTTTTAAAAGTTTTTATTTGAAAAGTTGCACATACATAAAGAACCCAACATCTCATCGGGTATAGACAGATACATGAAGAATATCTCTTTTATATCTAAAAGTCCATCTTTCAAAAGTCTCTGTAGTTGATTTGGGTATGTCAAAACGACTTGAACAAAACATATAAACATTTTCTCTTAATTCGGGCATATAGTTTAGAAATAGTTCAGTTTTGCATCAGCGTCCTTGTTATATGCCCTCGTAACCAAAGTTTGAGTATATTTATGTATAATTTCCATGTACTTATCAAAACTAATTAGCAATTGTGTTAGGTCTCTATCATGACAAGGATATTTAAATACAAAGGAAGAAAAAAAAAAAAAGAAAGAAGGAAAAAAGGAAGCAATTACAAAAAATCAACAAATAACATAGACCATTAACTCGTATGATCAACAATTACAATACTTTCTAATATATGTTTCAACTATGCCCGGGGTAGCTCGGAGGCCCATGTCTTATGATTTTTCTCCATTTAAATTAATAGCTTGTATAACATACCGCTAGTTATTATTCACCCAATGATCACAGGACACTAGAGTGAGATCTAAAGGGGAGCTGTGTTTTTTTTTTTTTTTTTTTTTTTTTTTAAAGCCCTTGTCTAAAACAGTCACTGTCTGCTGTCTGTTAAGGTATTTCAGCAAATTTGTATTGGTCCCATAAGAAAACAACATCGTGATATATATTTAATCTATTATGAGAGAAATAAAAGAACCGTTCCATTTTAATTATGAATTCCACTTGTTTTTTCCAATTATCAAGAGAAGGGATTTGCGGGGATTTCCATAGTCTTGGAATCAATCTTTTGGCTGCATTAATCATAATCTGAATTAGAATACGTCGTAATTTACAAGGGACGTTGGAGAGATCATTAAAAATTGCCAGATTTGGAGAGAACTCTAGTCTAAGGCCCGTAGCCTTCTCCATTTCTTTATAGATAGCTCTCCAGAACTGACGTATGTGTACACAGTCCCACCAGATATGACACATATTGCCCTCTATCTCACAACCCCTCCAACACTTATTACTAGCAGACCTAAACATATGTTTCAGTCTGTTGGGTGTTAGATACCACCTCAGCAAGACCTTCAGGTTAGTTTCTAGACAGTGAGATGAGTGTGAGGATTTAGCCGTGAAGGAAAACCAACGTTTCCATTGCTGGGTGGAAATTTGCGTATTCATCTCTTTTTCCCATCTCTGTGTGTAAATGGGTCTGGTCGGGATGTGTATGTCTCTGATATGTTTGTAAATGGTGGAAATAATTCCTGTCAATACTGGAGACGTACCTAAACATAGTGACTCAAATGCAGTTGGTGCTCGCAAAAAGTCTGTTCTATTTTTATGTGTTGATATGTAATATCTAATCTGGTGATAAGTATACCACGACTGGAAATAATTATAACCTTGCTCCAGTAGAACCTGTCTGCTGAGTAATTTTCCATCTTTTACTAGACTATATATCGGAATTAAATTCTCCAAATTGCTCGTTTCACTATGAGTCCATCTACCCCCAGGTCTACTTTCTTCTAATTCTTTATTACATATCAGTGTAGTCAATGGTGCGTAAGGTGTGGATATCTTAACGAATCTATTTCTATAGTATAGCCAAGTGGACCAGGTCTCAAGCTTTCTCCCCCTCTTTTGCTCTCTCTCCCCCTCTATTTTGCTCTCTCTCCCCCTCTCTTTTGATCTATGCCCCCTCTCTTTTTCTCTCTCTCTCTCCCATCTCTTTTGCTCTCTCTCTCCCCTCTCTTTTGCTCTCTCTCCCCTTTCTTTTGCTCACTCTCTCCCCCCTTTCTTTTGCTCTCTCTCCCCCCTCTTGTTTGCTCTATCTCTCCCCCCTCTTTTGCTCTCTTTCCCCCCCTTTATTTTGCTCTTTCTCCCCCCACTTGCTCTCTCTCTCCCCCCTCTTTTGCTCTCTTTCCCCCTCTCTTTTGCTCTCCCCCTCTCTTTTGCTCTCTCTCCCCTCTCTTTTGCTCTCTCTCTCCCCCTTCTCTTTTACTCTCTCTCTCTCCCCTCTCTTTTGCTCTCTCTCTCCCCCTCTTATTTGCTCTCTCTCTCCCCCCTCTCTTTTGCTCTCTCTCTCCCCTCTCTCTTTTGCTCTCTCTCTACCCTCTCTTTTGTTCTGTCTCTCCCCTCTTTTTTGCTCTCTCTGTCCCCTTTCTTTAGCTTTCTCCCCCATCTTTTGCTCTCTTTCCCCCTCTCTTTTGCTCTCTCTCCCCCTCTCTTTTGCTCTCTCTCCACCTTCTCTTTTGATCTCTCCCCCTCTCTTTTTCTCTCTCTCTCCCCTCTATTTTGCTCTCTCTTTCCCCTTTCTTTTGCTCACTCTTTCCCTCCTTTCTTTTGCTCTTTCTCGCCCCTCTCTTTTGCTCTCTCTCTCCCCCCTCTCTTGCTCTCTTTCTCCCCCTCTCTTTTGCTCTCCCCCTCTCTTTTGCTCTCTCTCTCCCCTCTCATTTGCTCTCTCTCCCCTCTCTCTTTTACTCTCTCTCTCCCCTCTTATTTGCTCTCTCTCTCCCCCCTCTCTTTTGCTCTCTCTCTCCCCCCTCTTTTTTGCTCTCTCTCTACCCTCTCTTTTGTTCTGTCTTTCCCCTCTCTTTTGTTCTCTCTGTCCCATTTCTTTAGCTTTCTCCCCCCTCTTTTGCTCTCTCTCCCCCTCTCTTTTGCTCTCTCTCTCTTCCCTCTCATTTGCTCTCTCTCTCCCTCTCTTTTGCTCTCTCTCCACCTTCTCTTTTGATCTCTCCCCCTCTCTTCTCTCTCTCTCTCCCCTCTCTTTTGCTATCTCTCTCTCCCCTCTATTTTGCTCTCTCTTTCCCCTTTCTTTTGCTCACTCTCTCCCCCCTTTCTTTGCCCTCTCTCCCCTCTATTTTGCTCTCTCTACCCTTTCTTTTGCTCACTCTCTCCCCCCTTTCTTTTGATCTCTCTCCCCCCTCTCTTTTGCTCTCTCTCCCCCTCTTTTGCTCTCTTTTTCCCCCTCTCTTTTGCTCTCCCCCTCTCTTTTGCTCTCTCTCCCCTCTCTTTTGCTCTCTCTCTCCCCCCTCTCTTTTACTCTCTCTCTCTCCCCTCTCTTTTGCTCTCTCTCTCCCCCCTCTTATTTGCTCTCACTCTCCCCCCTCTCTATTGCTCTCTCTCTCCCCCTCTCTTTTGCTCTCTCTCTACCCTCTCTTTTGTTCTGTCTGTCCCCTCTCTTTTGCTCTCTCTGTCCTCTTTCTTTAGCTTTCTCCCCCCTCTTTTGCTCTCTTTCCCCCTCTCTTTTGCTCTCTCTCCCCCTCTCTTTTGCTCTCTCTCCACCTTCTCTTTTGATCTCTCCCCCTCTCTTTTTCTCTCTCCCCTCTCTTTTGCTATCTCTCTCTCCCCTCTATTTTGCTCTCTCTTTCCCCTTTCTTTTGCTCACTCTCTCCCCCCTTTCTTTTGCTCTCTCTCTCCCCTCTCTTTTGCTCTCTCTCTCCCCCCTCTCTTGCTCTCTTTCTCCCCCTCTCTTTTGCTCTCCCCCTCTCTTTTGCTCTCTCTCTCCCCTCTCTTTTGCTCTCTCTCCCCTCTCTCTTTTACTCTCTCTCTCCCCTCTCTTTTGCTCTCTCTCCCCCCTCTCTTTTGCTCTCTCTCTCCCCCCTCTTTTTTGCTCTCTCTACCCTCTCTTTTGTTCTGTCTTTCCCCTCTCTTTTGCTCTCTCTGACCCATTTCTTTAGCTTTCTTCCCCCTCTTTTGCTCTCTCTCCCCCTCTCTTTTGCTCTCTCTCTCTTCCCTATCATTTGCTCATTCTCCCCTCTCATTTGCTCTCTCTCCCCTCTCAGTCTATGTGTTGTTAATTAAAAAAAAATATTGAACTACAGAAAAAAATAAACAAATTATCAAAAATAAAAAAATAAAACCTAATCCCTATGAAAATAATAAAGCCCCACAAAATAAAAACACCCTGTAATCTAATGCTAAACTACCAATAGCCCTTAAAAGGGTTTTTTGTAGGGCATTGCCCTAAGTTAAACAGCTCTTTTGCAGTTACCCATAACAGTAAAACCCACCACCCACCAAACCCCGCAAAATAAATAAACCTAACACTAAAAAAACTAAACTATCCATTGCCCTGAAAAGGGCATTTGTTGCCCATCCCTAATCTAAAATAAAATATTTAAAAAAAAAAACCTAAGTCTAACTCCTAAATATTAAAAAATTAAACCTAAGTTTAAATTAAGCTAAAATTACAGAAAATAAAAAAAATCTAATATTACAGAAAATAAAAAAACAAATTACCAAAGTTTACAAATTATCAAAAATAAAAAAATAAAACCTAATTCCTATGAAAATAAAAAAGTCCCCCAAAATAAAAACACCCCCTAATCTAAGAATAAACTGCCAGTAGCGCTTAAAAGGGATTTTTGCAGGGCATTGCCCCAAGATAAACAGCTATTTTACAGAAAAAAGTCTAAGTCCCCCTAACAGTAACCCCCCACCCACCAAACCCCCCAAAATAAAAGAACCTAATACTAAAAAACCTAAATTACCCATTGCCCTGAAAAGGGCATTTGTTTGGGCATTGCCCTTAAAAGGGCATTTAGCTCTTTTACTGCCCATCCCTAATCTAAATATAACAACCCCCCCCCAAAAAAAAACCTTAAAAAAACTTAAGTCTAATCCCCAGGTTGGCACTCACCGTTCCTGAAGTCCAGCGGAGAAGGTCCTGTTCCAGGCGGTGAAGTCTTCTTCCAAGTGGCGACCTCTACTTTCTTCTTCCAGGAACATTCCGGCTCGGAGGGGAGGGTGGAGCTGAAGATCGATGACTGCGGAGCTGAAGACCCGCAACCCTGGAACTGAAGACCGGCGATCCTGGAACTGAAGACCGGTGACCCTGGAACTGAAGACCGATGATCACGGAGCCATGGCGTGTGGAGGATCCTCTTCGTACAATCGCCGCACAGAATAGAGAATTCAAGGTACGCGATTAAAGATGGCGTCCCTTGAATTCCTATTGGCTAATTTGATTCTTAAAATTCAAATCAGCCAATAGGATGAGAGCTACTGAAATCCTATTGGCTGTTTAAATCAGCCAATCAATATTTAGCACTCCACATGAAATCTAGCCCTCTGAAAAGCAAGTTAATTTCAGCCCAAGGAAGACAAATATGATCTGAAGATAGTCACAGTGACAATAAGCTACAGGATAGTCACAGTGACAATAAGCTACAAGATAGTCACAGTGACAGTAAGCTACAGGATAGTCACAGTGACAGTAAGCTACAGGATAGTCACAGTGACAATAAGCTACAGGATAGTCATAGTGACAATAAGCTACAGAATAGTCACAGTGACAGTAAGCTACAGGATAGTCATATTGACAATAAGCTACAGGATAGTCATAGTGACAATAAGCTACAGGATAGCCACAGTGACAATAAGCTACAGGATTGTCACAGTGACAATAAGGTACAGGATAGTCATAGTGACAATAAGCTGCAGGATAGTCACAGTGACAATAAGCTACATGATAGTCAAAGTGACAGTAAGCTACAGGATAGTCACAGTGACAATAAGCTACAGGATAGTCATAGTGACAATAAGCTACAAGATAGTCACAGTGACAATAAGCTACAGGATAGTCACAGTGACAATAAGCTACAAGATAGTCACAGTGACAATAAGCTACAAGATAGTCATAGTGACAATAAGCTACAGGATAGTCACAGTGACAATAAGCTACAGCACAGTGACAATAAGCTACAGGATAGTCATAGTGACAATAAGCTACAGGATCTTTATGCCTTTTGCCAAAAGTGTCTGTGTGGAGCAAACTGAAACAAAACATTCCTGTGCTGCAAATGTATCTGGAGGGAGCCCAGAAGGGATAATCAGGAAAAGCTGTACCCTAAATTCAAATTTTACCAATAAACCTGTCTGTCTATAATTTTCCTACAAGGCATTGGTGATAATCTAAAGCAGTATTCAAATGCTATTACTACACAATCAGCAGCTTTCTTAGATAGGTGTTATCAAAAGATCTGCATGTCATTCTCCCAATCTCTTTCAGCAAGGTACATTAAAGAAAAGATAAAAATAAAATTATAAAAATAATGAACTCAGCTCCATTAATGAGGGATAGTTTTCTCATTGTATATCATCCATTTTATCATAGTCTGAAGTCATCCGATAAGTACAATAAAATGCTCTTGGTTATGGATAATGATAGTTAAGAGCTTCAAAATTCCATGCTAGACCACAAAAACAGATGATTAGTAAGGCTGGAATCCTGGAACTATATTCTATGCATCCCGCTATTAATAACAATAGTGGTTCAACAATGTTGCAGAGCTGTCATGGTTAATATTGGGACAAAAGCCTTCAAATTCAAGATGCATAACAGTTAAGTAACCACCCACAAATAACAATGATGGCTATTAAGTTCTATGGAAGAAGCTACAACATATTACTGACAGTGCACTAATACTTTCACTATAATGTATGGTTGCCTACATTGCTGTTACTGACCCCTTTCTCTGCTCATTCTAAAAGTAGTTGTACTACTGCTTTAGAAGTCACATCTATAGGTGCAAAAAACTCAGCACAGAAGATAAAATTCTGCATTGAGTAAGCTCATTAAATCATCCCTCAATGCACATAAACCTAACTTCAAACTGACCCCCAGCAAAATACCATAAAAAGAATCTACACCCCTACACTTAAACTAACATCTTAAGACCTTAAGATCTTCAGGGTCATCTTCCTCTGAATTTTCTAAGGGTTCCTCCTTTATTTGTAGATTTTTAAACAATCCTGACTAGTTAGTTAATTATGATAACCAATCATGACTGTAATTGGTTATCATAATACCCCTAACAGTAAAACCCACCACCCACCAAACCTCCCCAAAATAAATAAACCTAACACTAAAAAAACTAAACTATCCATTGCCCTGAAAAGGGCATTTGTATGGACAATGCCCTTAAAAGGGCATTCAGCTCCTTTGCTGCCCATCCCTAATCTAAAAAAAAAAATATTTAAAAAAAAACCTGTCTAACTCTTAAAAATTAAAAAATTAAACCTTAATTTAAATTAAGCTAAAATTACAGAAAATAAAAAAATCTAATATTACAGAAAATAAAAAAACAAATTACCAAAGATTACAAAATTAAACCTAATCCCTATGAAAATAAAAAAGCCCCCCAAAATAAAAACACCCCCTAATCTAAGAATAAACTGCCAGTAGCCCTTAAAATGACTTTTTGCAGGGCATTGCCCCAAGATAAACAGCTCTTTTACAGAAAAAAGTCTCAAAGTCCCCCTAACAGTAACCCCCCACCCACCAAACCCCCCAAAATAAAAGAACCTAACACTAAAAAACCTAAATTACCCATTGCCCTGAAAAATGCATTTGTTTTGGCATTGACCTTAAAAGGGCATTTAGCTCTTTTACTGCCCATCCCTAATCTAAATAAAACAAACCCCCCCCCAAAAAAAACTTAAAAAAACTTGTCTAATCCCCAGGTTGGTACTCACCGTTCCTGAAGTGCGGCAGAGAAGGTCCTGTTCCAGGCAGTGAAGCCTTCTTCCAAGTGGCGACCTCTTCTTTCTTCTTCCAGGAACAATCCAGCATGGAGCGGAGGGCGGAGCTGAAGACAGATGACCGCGGAGCTGAAGACCGGCGACCCTGGAACTGAAGACCGGCGATCCTGGAACTGGAGACCGGTGACCCTGGAACTGAAGACCACAGAGCCATGGAGCATGGAGGATCCTCTTCGCACGATCGCCGTCGTACACAGAATAGTGAATTCAAGGTACGCAATTAAAGATGGCGTCCCTTGAATTCCTATTAGCTGATTTGATTCTTCAAATTCAAATCAGCCAATAGGATGAGAGCTCCTGAAATCCTATTGGCTGTTTAAATCAGCCAATCGATATTTAGCACTCCACTTGAAATCTAGCCCTCTGAAAAGCAAGTTAATTTTAGCCCAAGGAAGACTAATCTGACAAAGATAGTCACAGTGACAATAAGCTACATGATAGCCACAGTGACAGTAAGCTACAGGATAGTCATAGTGACAATAAGCTACAGGATAGTCACAGTGACAATAAGCTACAGGATAGTCATCGTGACAATAAGCTACAGGATAGTCACAGTGACAATAAGCTACAGGATAGTCACAGTGACAATAAGCTACAGGATAGTCACAGTGACAGTAAGATACAGGATAGTCACAGTGGCAATATGCTACAGGATAGTCACAGTAACAATAAGCTACAGGATAGTCATAGTGACAGTAAGCTACAGGATAGTCACAGTGACAATAAGCTACAGGATAGTCACAGTGACAATAAGCTACAAGATAGTTACAGTGACAATAAGCTACAGGATAGTCATATTGACAATAAGCTTCAAGATAGTCATAGTGACAATAAGCTACAGGATAGTCACAGAGACAATAAGCTACAGGATAGTCATATTGACAATAAGCTACAAGATAGTCATAGTGACAATAAGCTACAGGATAGTCACAGTGACAATAAGCTACAGGATAGTCATATTGACAATAAGCTACAAAATAGTCATAGTGACAATAAGCTACAGGATAGTCACAGTGACAATAAGCTACAGGATAGTCACAGTGACAATAAGCTACAGGATAGTCATAGTGACAATAAGCTGCAGGATAGTCACAGTGACAATAAGCTACAGCACAGTGACAATAAGCTACAGGATAGTCACAGTGACAATAAGCTACAGGATAGTCATAGTGACAATAAGCTGCAGGATAGTCACAGTGACAATAAGCTACAAGATAGTCACAGTGACAATAAGCTACAAGATAGTCATAGTGACAATAAGCTACAGGATAGTTACAGTGACAATAAGCTACAGCACAGTGACAATAAGCTACAGGATCTTTATGCCTTTTGCCAAAAGTGTCTGTGTGGAGCAAACTGAAACAAAACATTCCTGTACTGCAAATGTATCTGGAGGGAGCCCAGAAGGGATAATCAGGAAAAGCTGTACCCTAAATTCCAATTTTACCAAGAAACCTGTCTGTCTATAATTTTCCTACAAGGCATTGGTGATAATCTAAAGCAGTATTCAAATGCTATTACTACACAATCAGCAGCTTTCTTAGATAGGTGTTATCAAAAGATCTGCATGTCATTCTCCCAATCTCTTTCAGCAAGGTACATTAAAGAAAAGATAAAAATAAAATTATAAAAATAATGAACTCAGCTCCATTAATGAGGGATAGTTTTCTCATTGTATATCATCCATTTTATCATAGTCTGAAGTCATCCGATAAGTACAATAAAATGCTCTTGTTTATGGATAATGATAGTTAAGAGCTTCAAAATTCCATGCTAGACCACAAAAACAGATGATTAGTAAGGCTGGAATCCTGGAACTATATTCTATGCATCCCGCTATTAATAACAATAGTGGTTCAACAATGTTGCAGAGCTGTCATGGTTAATATTGGGACAAAAGCCTTCAAATTCAAGATGCATAACAGTTAAGTAACCACCCACAAATAACAATGATGGCTATTAAGTTCTATGGAAGAAGCTACAACATATTACTGACAGTGCACTAATACTTTCACTATAATGTATGGTTGCCTACATTGCTGTTACTGACCCCTTTCTCTGCTCATTCTAAAAGTAGTTGTACTACTGCTTTAGAAGTCACATCTATAGGTGCAAAAAAACGCAGCACAGAAGATAAAATTCTGCATTGAGTAAGCTCATTAAATCATCCCTCAATGCACATAAACCTAACTTCAAACTGACCACCAGCAAAATACCATAAAAAGAATCCTCACCCCTACACTTAAACTAACATCTTAAGACCTTAAGATCTTCAGGGTCATCTTCCTCTGAATTTTCTAAGGGTTCCTCCTTTATTTGTAGATTTTTAAACAATCCTGACTGGTTAATTATGATAACCAATCATGACTGTGAATGTGCAGACTACGCTGATTGGATAATGACTTAGCTATAAAAGTGCACAGTCTAAACGTTTTAAAATATATTTTTGTATGCAAAAAGATTTCAACTAAGGCAATTTATTTTGATTTTGGAACTAAGAGAAAGTGCATGTTAGAGTACTGTGGACAAACACACCTCAGAAGCTTGATTTCTTTTTTCACCATCGAAGCATCCATTTTTAAAAAACAATTTAACAGATTTTGAAATATCCTTTTTTAGATGCAACAAATTAAACTTACTTTGAAGGGATGTTTAAACAGTATGAGATTATAATATAAAATGTTTAATTGTGTGTAGTTAATACACTTTCCAATATACTTGTATTATTTATTTTGTTCCCTTTTCCTATAATGTATCTCTGAAAATGATTGGTTTTCTAAATTCCACTGCATTTCTATAAAGTAATGGGTGCCACCATGTTTGAACTTAAGTTTTCCGTTATGGGCCAGTTTACAAGTAGCACGTTAAAAGTTACGCTCAAGAGAAAAGGGGTTTATCGCAGGTGTTTGGCACATCAGGATTACCGCTCGTATTATAAGTTGAAAGTAAACGTTATCACTTGAGTGCAATTGCGATTTATGCTGGAATGATTACCACGTCCTCAGAGCTCTGGTTAACTGTTTCACAAAACACAAAAGTGAGTTAGTGCTCGAGCTGGAGCATTAAATACTTCTCCACTCATAGGGGCATATCTATCAATGTGCAAACGGACATAATACGAAGTAGCGTATACTATCCGCTGCACATCGATATACATCGATAAATGTCAACAGCATACGCTGTCGGCAATTATCATTGCACCAGTAGTTCTTGTGAACTGCTGGTGTAATGCCGCCCCCTGCAGATGGGTGGCAATCAACCAGATTGTATTCAATCGGGTTGATTTCTGTCTGCCACCTCAGAGCAGGCAGACAAGTTATGGAGCAGCGGTCTTTAGACCGCTGCTTCATAACTTCTGTTTCCGGCGAGCCAAGCTCCATACGGAACTTGATAAATATGCCCCATAATCTATCTCTATCTGTTTCCCTGCTGAAAATAATTAGGGACAAATATAAAACGGGCAATAAAAGAAATGATTCCACATAGCTTTGTTTGCACAAACAGAGATAAATAGAAAACTAGTTCAAACATGGTGGTGCCCATTAGTACAATATTCTAAGACTAATATTTGCTTTGAATATTTGAATACATCATTAAGTCTAGCATATATCTACAGTTTAACATCCCTTTAATATCCCTTTAATAGACAATACTGTGTCCACTATCTACAAGTTAAACAGAGTTAGATAGCAGCTCAGTAAAACTAAGTTCACTTAATACCTTGGAACTGTAAATGCATTTATATTTATATTTTGAGCAAATTATAACACATTCTTTGTAATATATTATTAAATATTATTATTAATATATATTATTTATTTTCCGTGGGCATCTTTTTCACCAAATACAAACTTATACATATTTTCAAATGTTTTTGTTTTAAATTCCTATAATCTGTTGGCACATACAAGATTTGACAAATAGGTTTGTTTTGACATTAAATGACTTAATGCCTTGCTTTATTGCTTGCCTACACTTGAGTCATGTCGGATAACGGCTCCCTGGATCTTTTTCTCTGTTGTTTGTTGTCAGCTTTTTGCCTTTGGGTACTAACCTATATCTAACATTTTGAATTTACTAACTTTTGTTTCTTTTTCATTTGTCTGAGATAAGTGAAGATTACATATGGCTTTTGCACAAGTGGTAAGCTTTTTTGTTCAGTAAAGTTGTTGATACTTTTCTCTAAAATCATTACCAAACCGCTATGCAATGCAAACAGTATTCGTACAGATTAGGAAGCAGTTTGATGAATGATATTTAACATATTATTTCAAGGATCAATGAGAGAGTGTATTCAGCTTCTGATGAGCTCATTACAGCTGATATCAGAGTTATCCTATTCCTAAACACCATAAATGAGCGTGGGAGGTTTCTACAAAAAAAAAAAACTCTACAGAAATCTCTCATACTTTAAAATTAAAGGGACAGTCAAGTAAAAAATTAAACTTTCATGATTCAGATAGAGCACACAATTTTAAACAACTTTCCATTTCACTACCATTATCTTAATGTGCACAATCTTTTTATATGCACACTTTTTGAGGCACCAGATACTACTGAGTATGTGCAAGATTTGCAGGATAAACGTATATGCATTTTGTGATTGGCTGATGGCTGTCACATGATGCATTAGGAAAGAAAATGTACTTATGTAGTGTAGGGATGTAGGCAAGGACAATCAATACTATAGGGTTTTCCTTGTGTATGAAAAAAACATACAAAGGAGGACACTGCTTCAATGGGGCATATTTATCAAGCTCCGTATGGAACTTGTCCGCCTGCTCTGAGGCAGGGGACAGAAATCAACCCGATCGAATACGATCGGGTTGATTGACACCCCCTGCTAGCGGCCGATTGGCTGCAAATCTGCAGGGGGCAGCATTGCACCAGCAGTTCACAAGAACTGCTGGTGCAATGATAAATGCCAACAGTGTATGCTGTCGGCATTTATCTATGTGCAGCGATTTGCAGCGGACATGATACTCTACTTTGTATCATGTCCGCACGCACATTGTTAAATATGCCCCTATGTCTCATCAGCATTTTAAGTGGTTGACACTCAAACTAACTACACTGGAAGATATAGGACCAATGTGGCACGTTGGCTTTATCCTTGGACATGTATATATGCTAATAATCATGCATCAGTGATGATTTACTGTATCTATATACTCCAATGATGATCATGTGATAGTGAATAATGACTTTGAGTATCCATATACTCTGATAATGATCATGTGACCGTGGATAATGATGCTGAGTATCTAAAGGCTCTAATAATGATCATGTGTCTTGGTATGATGCCTTTGAGTATCTATATCCTGATAATGATTGTGCGCTATTATATAATAATAATAATAAGGGCCAGTTGTTTTTTCAAGCCAACCCTCGCAGGGGTTGCCCTCATGGAATTATCTTTAAAAAAGGGGCAGTTCCTGCAAAAAGCAAGATGTCTCCTATAGAAAGTATTGTAGCTCACTGTAAAAGAGAAATTTTGCTGGGTATAACGAAGTTAGCATCAAAAACGAATCACATTGCGCTGCTTTCTGCATATTTTTGTACGCATGTGTTTTTCTATTAAGGTATTAAGTATTTTGCGTATTTTGGGGACATAACTTGTCTGCCTGCTCTGAGGCCGCGGACAGAAATCAACCAGATCAAATATGATCGGGTTGATTGACACCCCCTGCTAGCGGCCGATTGGCCTCAAATCTGCAGGGGGCGGCATTACACCAGCAGCTCACAAGAACTGCTGGTGCAATGATAAATGCCGACAGAGTATGCTGTCGGCATTTATTGATGTGCGGCGGACATTATACACTACTTTGTATCATGTCCGCTCGCACATTAATAAATATGCCCCTTTGTTACAACTTCGCCACCTTTTAGTTTGCAAGAAAAAAAAAGAGTTAGATCTATAGGGCCGAAATGTTTAGATGATTACTCTTGGATTTAAGAGTCAATTTTATACACGCCCAGGGAACGCCCATGTTCAGCCCATTTTACAATAAAACAACAATTACGCTTTGTATTTTGTACTTACGTGGCAAAACAACAATAGAGAAATAGGCGCCACATAGGTAGATCAATCTTAACAATGGATATCAGATGATAAGGAGATACAGGGTACTCACAAGTGTGAAGACACTCTCTTGTGCCAGTAGAAGCAGGCTGGTTTTATGCAGCAAACCAGCTGGCTGGACTCAGGCAGAATCTTGGAACCACCAGGATACCCAGGTACTGGAACACTGGAACCACAGATTAGCTGCAAATGGTATGAGAGAGTGGGGCAATAAAGCCCCTTGGTAGCGTATAGAGGTATCAAACACACCGTATTTTGATACTTAAAATGAAAGGATTTATTAAAAAGTATATAACAATACCAAAAGTAAAAACAACTCCTGCTTGGTGTATAGAATCTCTACAGTGAGATAAAAGGTGCAACGCGTTTCTCGGGATAACCGGTTTCCTCAGGCGTATCATGATGTCAGACTCTGGTTTGCATATTTTGTACTTCTAAGTACGAATTTATATGTGTCTTTTGCGTATCCAGTCTACTTAAATAACATTTTATGCTCTGCATATTTAATACAATATATTCCTGTGTAATTTACAATCACCTAGATTACAAGTTGTGCATTCGTGTTTTAACGCTGAAATGACCATTTTTTTCAGCGTTAAAACACGAACGCACAACTTGTAAAAAAAATTCATTTCAGCTTTAAAACAATTACCGCAGCCATTACAAGTCTTGTCGGTATAGCTATACCGCAAGCCTTTAAGCCTGTAACGCAGCATCAGTCCCGCACACGTAAAAATTATGTTTTTCATGGGACTTCCATAGAGCAGCCATTACGAGTTTTGCGGTGAGGCTAAATAGCTTGCATTACAGCATATACCGACAAGATCTGTTTTGCAATCTGAGAGCAGTAGTTATGAGTTTTACGCTACAAAACTGATACATAAAACTCATAACTAAACTGCTACAAAGTACACTAAACACCCATAAACTACCTATTAACAACTACCTATTAACCCCTAAACCGCGGCTCTCCCGCATCGCAAATACTATATTAAAGTTATTAACCCCTAATCTGGCGCTCCCAATAATAAAATTTATCCCCTTGAGGACTGATGATGGTCCTGAACCGTCATGACTTAAAACGAGCAGCGGGAGCGATCAGAGATCGCTTCCGCCGAAATACCACTCTTACTATCTACCAGGCATGTGAGGCAGATAGTAACAGCCAATTATTATGTTTGTGACAGTGCTACAATGTCACTATTGATACATTTTAAAAATATATATTTTGAAACAGCAATGTCCTACTTGTACTTATAGCCCTATATTTTGCAAAACAAAGCATGTAAACACTGGCGGCTAGATTACGAGTCTTGCGTTAGCCTTAAAAAGCAGTGTTGAGAGGTCCCAACACTGCTTTTTAATGCCCGCTGGCATTACGAGTCTGGCAGGTACAGGTGTACCGCTCACTTTTATTCCGGGACTCGAGCTTACCGCAAATCCCCTTACGTAAATTGCGTATCCTATCTTTTTAATGGGACTTGCCTAACGCCAGTATTACGAGTCTTGGAAGAAGTGAGCGGTAGACCCTCTCCTGTCAAGACTCCTACCGCATTTAAAAGTCAGTAGTTAAGAGTTTTATGGGCTAACGCCGTAACATAAAACTCTTAACTAAAGTGCTAAAAAGTACACAAACACCCATAAACTACCTATTAACCCCTAAACCGAGGCCCCCCCCACATCGCAAACATTTAAATAAAGTTTTTAATCTCTAATCTGCCGACCGGACATCGCCGCCACTTAAATATATTAACCCCTAAACCGCCGCACTCCCGCCTCGCAAACACTAGTTAAATTTTATTAACCCCTAATCTGCTGTTTCAAACATCGCCGACACCTACCTACATTTATTAACCCCTAATCTGCCGCCCACAACGTCACCGCTACTATATTAAATTTATTAAACCCTAAACCTAAGTCTAACCCTAAGTATAAAGCCCCCTAACTTAAATATAATTTAAATAAAATGAAAGAAAATTACTACAATTAAATAAATGAATCCTATTTAATACTAAATACTTACCTGTAAAATAAACCCTAAGATAGCTACAATATAGCTAATAGTTACATTGTAGCTATCTCAGGGTTTATTTTTATTTTACAGGCAAGTTTGTATTTATTTTAACTTGGTACAATAGTTATTAAATAGTTATTAACTATTTAATAACTACCTAGCTAAAATAAGTACAAATTTACCTGTAAAATAAACCCGAACCTAAGTTACAATTACACCTAACACTATACTATAATTAAATAAATTAACTAAATTACCTACAATTAATTACAATTAAATTAAATAAACTAAAGTACCAAAAAAAACCACTAAATTACAGAAAAAAATAAAATAATTACAAGAATTTTAAACTAATTACACCTAATCTAATCCCCTAATAAAAAATAAAGCCCCCCAAAATAATAAAAATCCCTATCCTATACTAAATTACAAATAGCCCTTAATAGGGCTTTTTGCATGGCATTGCCCCAAAGGAATCAGCTTTTACCTGTAAAAAAAAATACAATACCCCCCAACATTAAAACCCACCACCCACACACCCAACCCTACTCTAAAACCCACCCAATCCCCCCTTAATAAAACCTAACACTACCCCCTTGAAGATCACCCTACCATGAGACGTCTTCACCCAGCCGGGCAGAAGAGGACCTCCAGATGAGCAGAAGTCTTCATCCAGGCGGCATCTTCTATCTTCATCCATCCGGAGCAGAGCGGGTCCATCTTGAAGCCAGCCGATGCGGAGCATCCATCCAGACAGACAACTACACGACGAATGACGGTTCCTTTAAATGACGTCATCCAAGATGGCGTCCCTTAAATTCCGATTGGCTGATAGGATTCTATCAGCCAATCGGAATTAAGTTAGGAAAAATCCTATTGGCTGATGCAATCAGCCAATAGGATTGAAGTTCAATCCTATTGGCTGATCAAATCAGACAATAGGATTGAGCTTGCATTCTATTGGCTGTTCCAATAAGCCAATAGAATGCAAGCTCAATCCTATTGGCTGATTGGATCAGCCAATAGGATTTTTCCTACCTTAATTCCGATTGGTTGCTAGAATCCTATCAGCCAATCGGAATTCAAGGGACGCCATCTTGGATGACGTCATTTAAAGGAACCGTCATTCGTCGTGTGGTCATCGGTCTGGATGGATGCTCCGCGACGGCTGGCTTCAAGATGGACCCGCTCCGGATGGATGAAGATAGAAGATGCCGCCTGGATGAAGACTTCTGCCCCTTTGGAGGACCACTTGTGCCCGGCTGAGTGAAGACGTCTCACGGTAGGGTGATCTTCAAGGGGGTAGTGTTAGGTTTTATTAAGGGGGGATTGGGTGGGTTTTAGAGTAGGGTTGGGTGTGTGGGTGGTGGGTTGTAATGTTGGGGGAGTATTGTATTTTTTTTTACAGGTAAAAGAGCTGATTACTTTGGGGCAATGCCCCGCAAAAAGCCCTTTTAAGGGCTATTTGTAATTTAGTATAGGGTAGGGATTTTTATTATTTTGGGGGGCTCTTTTATTTTATTAGGGGGATTAGATTAGGTGTATTTAGTTCAAAATTCTTGTAATTATTTTTTTTCTGTAATTTAGTGGGGGGGGGGGGGGTTCATACTTTAGTTTATTTAATTTAATTGTAATTAATTGTAGGTAATTTAGTTAATTTATTTAATTATAGTGTAGTGTTAGGTGTAATTGTAACTTAGGTTACGGTTTATTTTACAGGCAAATTTTTACTTATTTTAGCTAGGTAGTTATTAAATAGGTAATAACTATTTAATAACTATTGTACCTAGTTAAAATAAATACAAACTTGCCTGTAAAATAAAAATAAACCCTGAGATAGCTACATTGTAACTATTAGTTATATTGTAGCTATCTTAGGGTTTATTTTATAGGTAAGTATTTAGTTTTAAATAGGAATTATTTATTTAATTGTAGTAATTTTATTTAGATTTATTTTAATTATATTTAAGTTAGGTGGGGTTAGGGTTAGGGTTAGACTTAGATTTAGGGGTTAATAACTTTATTATAGTGGCGGCGATGTTGGCAGCGGCAGATTAGGGGTTAATAAGTGTAGTTAGGTGGCGGCGACATTGGGGGCGGCAGAGTAGGGGTTAATAAATAAAAAGTAGGTGTCGGCGATGTTGGGGGCAGCAGATTAGGGGTTCATAGGGATAATGAAGGTGGCGGCGGTGTCCGGAGCGGCAGATTAGGGGTTAATAATATTATGCAGGTGTCAGCGATATCAGGGGCGGCAGATTAGGGGTTAATAAGTGTAAGAATAGGGGTGTTTAGACTCAGGGTTCATGTTAGGGTGTTAGGTGTAGACATAACTTTGTTTCCCTATAGGAATCAATGGGGCTGCGTTAGAAGCTGAACACTGCTTTTTGCAGGTGTTAGGTTTTTTTTCACCCGGCTCTCCCCCATTGATTCCTATGGGGAAATCGTGCACAAGCACGTTTTGCCAGCTCACCGCTACCGTAAGCAACGCTGGTATTGAGGTGAGATGTGGAGCTAAATTTTGCTCTACGCTCACCTTTTTGCAGCTAACGCCGGGTTTAAAAAAACCTGTAATACCAGCGTTGTCTTAAGTGAGTGGTGAAAATAAAATGCTCGTTAGCAACGCACCCCTGTTACCATAAAACTCGTAATCTCGGTGTGGGTGTTTTTAAACTCAGGACAAACTTTTGAATCTATTTAGCAGTTTTTTTCATTAGCTCTTATAGATGAATAAAAGATTTTTCAAGTAAAAGTCAAAATGTTTTTATAATTTTTCACCATATTTTATTATTTTTTTAAAAGTAAATTATATGACATGATACAAATAATGGTATGTTAAGAAAGCCCTTCTTGTCCTAAAAAAATAAATAAATTATAATTTGTATAGGAACAGTAAATGAGAGAGAGGAAAATTACAGCTAAACACAAACACCACAAAAGTGTTAAAAAAGCCCTGGTGCTTAAGGGGTTATTAACCCCTATTCCGCCAGTCCCCGACATCCTCACCACTATAATAAAGTTATTAACCCCTAAACCGCTGCCCTCCCGCATCGCAAACACTATTTAAATATAATTAACCTCTAATCTGCCGTCCTCCCACTATACTAAAGTTATTAAGACCTACACCGTCACCACTAAAATAAACCTATTAACCCCTAAACCACAAGCCCCCCACAGTGAAATATACTAAATTAAAGTATTAACCCCAAAACCGAAAGCCCCCACATCGCAATGAACTAATTTAAACTAGTTACCCCTAAACCTAACACCCCCCCTAACTTTATATTAAAATTACAATTTTCCTATCTTAAATTAAATTAAAACTTACCTGTCAAATTAAAAAAACTAAGTTTAAACTAAAATAAACTATTAAACTAAAACTAAACTATTAAACTAAAATTAAACTATTAAACTAAAATTAAACTATTAAACTACCAATTAAATAAACTATATTACACATTAAAAAATCCTAACACTACTCTAAAAATTACAAACACTAAATTACGAAAAATAACAAACGAAATTATCAAAAATAAAAAAGAATTACACGTAATCTAATAGCCCTATAAAAATAAAAAAGGCCAGCCAAAATAAAAACACCCCCTAGCCTACAATAAACTACCAATAGCCCTTTAAAGGGCCTTTTGTATGGCATTGCCCTAAGTTAAACAGCTCTTTTACCTGTAAAAAAATACAAAGACCCCCCAACAGTAAAACCCACCACCCAACCAACCTCCCAAAATAAAACTAACAAAAACCTAATCTACCCATTGCCCTGAAAAGGGCATTTGTATGGGCATTGCCCTTAAAAGGGCATTTAGCTCTTTTGCTTTTCCCTGAAAAGGGCATTTAGCTCTTTTCCGAAAAGCCCAAACTCTAAACTAAAAAATAAAAACACCCCAAAAAGTTTAAAAAATCCTTACACTAACCCCCGAAGATCCACTCACAGTTGCTGAAGTCCCACTTGAACGATTTTCATGCCTGCGACTCCATCTTCATCCAGCCGGCAGGCAGCTCCATCTTCATCCGGGCGGCATCTTCTATCTTCATCCCGGTGGCATCTTCTATCTTCATCCTGGCGGAGTGGAGCGGATCCATCCTGAAGACACCCGGCATGGAGCATCCTCTTCATACGATTGCCGATGTATACTGAATCTTCAATGCAAGGTACGCGATTCATTGCATCCCTTGCATTTGATTTTGGAAATTCAAATCAGCCAATAGGGGCCTTGATCCAATATGCCGCTGTCGAATTTTACACAATTTTGGTATTACATATACGGCGTAGCATAGAAGTTACACGTGTATATTTCACCATTCGGCCGTAATTTTTATCCCCATAGACTAACATAGAACAGCCGCGCAATTTGGTATCCAATACCGCAGAATTCAGAAAATCTACTTCATTCTCATCTCGCCACATATTGCAGGCGCAGCAACCCTTGCACTGACTAAAAAACCAATGTAACTTCCTGGAAGCCTTAACAAATGCATACATTTAAGCAGCATCTCAAGGTTAAAGGGACAGTATACTATGATATTGGTTTTCTAATGTTTATTTGTGTATTTGAAATAGCTGATTTTGTTGTTTGAAGCCACAACCTAATCAAATGGATTGAGCTTGTAGGTAGAATCAGATCTCATCACTTTATCACATTGTGGACATATACTTGCTTATTTACGTTATATTTGTTTTTTACACAAACAACAATACTTGGAGGAGAGAACAATGGGAAATCATAATTGTATTACCTTCATCTCTTTAGAACCCACTGGAGTGTAATTTATTTTAATGTTAACACAGCTTGGCATTGATGCCAAAATATATAAAGGTACAGTCAAGTCCAAAGAAAACCTTCTTGTTTCAAATAGGTCATGTTATTTCAAATAACTTTCAAATTTAATTCTAACGCTTGCTTTGTTCTCTTGGTATTCTTAGTTGAAAGCTAAACCTAGGATGGCTCATATGATAACTTCTTGAAGGCCGCCTCTTTGCAATTGTGTCAAACCAATCACAGACAACACAACCTCACACCTTCATCCTTAAAACACCTGGTAATGCACACCAGTAACATCAGTATTATATATACCCATGTGTTAATTTATATTGGATGTGAGATACATTGATTTACATCTTACTATGTACCCTTCATAAACAACTATTGTGGATGTGAGTTATAGTACAAGAATATGTCTTAAACATTATAATATTACCTGTTTCTATTGCCATTTCCACACAGGTCATATTATATGTTTTAACAATATTAGTGTAATAAAACACACCTCACATGGATGTGGATGACAATTATATGGTAAATAACAGAGGACAAGATTTATGGTGAACTATAAGAATATTTATTTCTTTTTTGGCTTCTTGGATGAGGGAGCTGAGGTGACTGTAGTGGATTTCCTTGTTCTCCTGGTTTGAGAAGATTCTGATGTTTCTGCTGGTGTGCTGGCCACAGATGAAAGGCTGAAGGTAGTGTCCTGCTGGTGTGTAAAGTGCTCAACCAACACACCCAAGAGTTGATTTTGTTCTCTCAATCTATTGTCCATTTGCATCTGCATATCAGACAGAATTTGCATCATCTGTGACTGGTTATGAACACTTGCACTTGATGATACTGTCATGTCCCTCTGCAGCTCTATGCTACGTTTGTGTAACCTCTCTTGGATCCTGAAGAACCTCTCTTGGTCTCTTTGTATGCTCTCGGTGCTTGTTATGAGCCTCCTCTGAAGTACAATGTATTCCTCACACAGGGGAGAATACAATGCATCCACAGGCTCTTGAGCAGCAGAACTTCTTGATGCTTGAGGAGCAGGGTCACCTGCATCTGCTGGTGCTTGAGGTGCAGGGTCAGCTGCATCTGCTGGTTCATGTGGGGGAGGGTCAGCTATATCTGCTGGTTCATGTGGGGCAGGGTCAGCTATATCTGCTGGTTCATGTGGGGCAGGGGCAGCTATATCTGATGGTGCTTGAGGTGCAGCTGTAGATTCTGCTATATTTCCATCTGCAGGTGGTGGAGCACGTCCAATTGATGAGGATGGTCGAGCATGTCCAATTGATGAGGATGGTGGAGCACGTCCAATTGATGAGGATGGTGGAGCACGTCCAATTGATGAGGATGGTGGAGCTCTCATGGTTGGTTGATAGTCCCACTGATGAACAGTGTGTGACCACTCAGCCTGTCCAATTGGCACTTCCTGTGACCTTGTCTGTGGGTAAAATCCCTGACAGCCATGAGATTGTTTTATGGGGGGGGGGGGCTAAATATATGGACCCTTTGTGGCTGTCTTAGCTCCCCCTCAAAGCCAAAGGGAGTATATTCCTCTGGCCAGGAATCTTGCCAGGGGTCATATGGCAATGGTGGTGGCATCACTCCTGGGTCCTCAACTGAAGCTATCCAACCATGCTCATGCCTGGGAGCATACTGTTCTTGCGGTTGCCTGAAGACTGGTGGTGGTGGCATGGATGTTTGTATCCTCATGACAGGAGGTTCTGTGAAGGAGTCAAAGGATGAGAGGAATTAGTACAGTCAAATATATGTCCACGTAGGCATACAATATACAATGATACATGCTAGGGCCTATACTGATTCTCATGTCAAACTCTATAACATGTGTCCTGTGTTATTCTGAGACATGTGAGTATTGCACTATCCAACCTCATATCATGAATTGCATTGTGTTAAGTAGCAGTAATGTCAAGTATAATTTTAGATGTTTTTGTTAGTAGGCCAAATACCATGCTCCTCATTGTGTACATGAATGTGTGATATTAAAGGATGTTATATCTCAAATACATATATTACTGGTGTGTGTGATGTTACTCACCAGCATGATGTGCTGTGGCTGCAGCTCCTGAGTCATGAGCCCCTTGAAGTCCACGGACTGTTGTGATACTCAGGGACCTGCGTATCATCTCCTGCCAGGTGTTATACTCAATATCCAAGGATGGACCACCGCCTGTTCCCCTCTGGTGCATAGCTTTCTTCCCCATCTTTTCTTTGACCTGCCTCTTGCAGTCATTCCACTGCTTTTTCAGGCCCTCAACAGTCCTCCTCTGCGGGGCCACACTGTTGACGGCATCCTCTACCGCCAACCATGCCGTTTTTCTCGTTTTGGCAATGCCTTTGCCCTTCTCCTGCCCGAAGAGGGCAGTGTAATTGTCCATGATGGCCTGTACAAGGGCAACATTTTCCTCAAATGAGAAGTTTGGACATCTCAGCCTCTCATCCTCCATGGACACTTGGCTTCCTCCCTGTGATGTCCCTGGTGTGGGCTCCTCCCTATCCTCTCCCTCCTCCCCCCTTCTGTCCCCATGTGCACCCTCTGTCCTTCTCCTAGATGTGACTGCTCTCTGGGGCTCTTGGGCATCTCCCCTCCCATCATCCCTTCTAGCTCTGCCTCTCCCCACTCCACTTACTCCCTGATGGGGGGCTCACTGCTCCTCCTGTCCTCTCCAATACTCCTCTCCCTGCCACTCCTCCCCCTCCTCCCCTCCTCCCTACCTATCTCTGCCATCCTCACACTAAATCACACTACACACACTCACTCCCAGTTCAATCACACACAATCACAACCAAACACTCAGCCTATCACACTGTAAAAATCAAATAAAATGTGTGAGGTGTTAGAAAAAAAAGTGTGGTGTATTTTGTATATGTATGTATGCAAAATATGTGTGCAATATGTAAAAATATGTGTAAGTGTACAAGCTTAATCAAACAACAATGCGACCTAACTCCTCTGTTTGCGCCTCTCCTCCACTCCACTGTAGTGTGTTGTAGCTCAACGAACAATCCAAACACACTGAAGAAAATGGTGGCTGCGCATGGGTTTATATATGAATTTTGAATAGCGTAATTACGTGTCACATTTTTATTTGAAATATGTCCATTTTTACGAGTGTTAGAATAATTTGCAAAAAACTACTCTTTATTTACACATTCCGTGGAGAAAATACTGGCGTAAGTTACTTGCAACGACTAAAATGTGTATTTGCGCACATTTGAGAAGATCGCCAGTTTGTTCTACTTCCGCCAGTTTAGCATCTAACGGCGCAGTATATCTAATACCCCAATGTGCGAGATGAAATTACGGGTGGCGCAGGTTACTGCGCTTACGCTGAAACATGCGCCGTATATTGGATCGGGCCCAGGATGAGAGCTACTGAAATTCTATTGGCTGATTTGAATATCCAATAGAATTTCAGTATCTCTCATCCTATTGACTGATTTGAACAGCCAATAGGATTTCAGTAGCTCTCATCCTATTGGCTCATTTGAATTTTAAAAATCAAATCAGCCAATAGGAATACAAGGGACACCATTTTAAATTGCGTATCTTGCATTGAAGATTCAGTATACGGCGGCGACCGTATGAAGAAGATGCTCCGCGCCGGATGTCTTCAGGATGGACCCGCTCCGCGCCGCCGGGATGAAGATAGAAGACGCCGCCGGGATGAAGATAGAAGATGCTGCCTGGATGAAGATGGAGCCACCTGCCACCTGGCTGAAGAAGGAGCAGCCTGGATGAAGATGGAGCTGCCGGGATGAAGATCGTTAAAGTGGGACTTCAGCAACTGTGAGTGGATCTTCAGGGGTAAGTGTTAGGATTTTTTAAACTTTTTGGGTGTTTAGTTTTTTTTTAGTTTAGGATTCTGACTTTTCGTAGAAGAGCTAAATGGGGCAATGCAAAAGAGCTAAATGCCCTTTTAAGGGCAATGCCCATACAATTGCCCTTTTCAGAGCAATGGGTAGATTAGGTTTTTTTAGATAGTTTTTTTTATTTTGGGGGTTTGGGGGTTTGTAATGTTAGTGGTTCTTTTTAATTTTTTTCAGGTAAAAGAGATGTTTAACTTAGGGCAATGCCCTACAAAAGGCCCTTTTAAAGTGAAGGTAAACTTTGGTGAATGAAAGCCCATTTTTTTAAAATACTATTAAAAACAGGGGCACTTTCATTAATCATTAATCAAAGTTTACAAAGCAGCTGTTTTGTTAAAAAAATTACCTTTTTTTCTTTTCACAGCTAGAGCAGCTTCCCCCACATAGAGATCCTCACACGTCAGCAATGACTAATCCGGCTTCCTCCAATCACAGCATGGCCTGAGGCAATGACTACCCTGGGGGGAAAGCTGTGATTGGAGGAAGCAGGATTAGTCATTGCTGACGTGTGAAGAGAGGATCTCTATGTGGGGGAAGCTGCTCTAGCTGTGAAAAGAAAAAAAGGTAATTTTTTTAACACAACGGCCGCTTATTAAACTTTGATGAATGAAAGTGCCCCTGTTTTTAATAGTATTTAAAAAAAAAAAAGGGCTTTCGTTCACCAACATTTACCTTCACTTTAAGGGCTATTGGTAGTTTATTCCAGATTAGGTTCCCTTAAAGGAACCGTCATTCTTCAGTTGGACGTCGCCGGAAAAAGATGAGTCCGCGGTGGAGGTCTTCAGGATGGAGCCGGTCGTCATCGGATGAAGATAGAAGATGCCGCTTGGATCAAGATGGTTGCCGGTCCGGATCGCCTCTTCTTCCCGGATAGGATGAAGACTTTGGACCCTCTTCTGGACTTCTTCAGTGGATGTCTAGCCCCCGCTTGGGTTGGATGAAGATATCGGAGCCAGGACCGATCGGTGATACCCGGTGAGGTGAAGACAAGGTAGGAAGATCTTCAGGGGCTTAGTGTTAGGTTTATTTAAGGGGGGTTTGGGTTAGATTAGGGGTATGTGGGTGGTGGGTTGTAATGTTGGGGGGGTATTGTATGTTTTTTTTTACAGGCAAAAGAGCTGAACTTCTTGGGGCATGCCCCGCAAAGGGCCCTGTTCAGGGCTGGTAAGGTAAAAGAGCTTTTAACTTTAGTCATTTAGAATAGGGTAGGGCATTTTTTATTTTGGGGGGCTTTGTTGTTTTATTAGGGGGCTTAGAGTAGGTGTAATTAGTTTAAAATTGTTGTAATATTTTTCTTATGTTTGTAAATATTTTTTTATTTTTTGTAACTTAGTTCTTTTTTATTTTTTGTACTTTAGCTAGTTTATTTAATTGTATTTATTTGTAGGAATTGTATTTAATTAATTTATTGATAGTGTAGTGTTAGGTTAATTGTAGGTAATTGTAGGTATTTTATTTAATTAATTTATTGATAGTGCAGTGTTAGGTTTAATTGTAACTTAGGTTAGTATTTATTTTACAGGTAATTTTGTAATTATTTTAACTATTTTAGCTATTAAATAGTTCTTAACTATTTAATAGCTATTGTACCTGCTTAAAATAAATACAAAGTTACCTGTAAAATAAATATTAATCCTAAAATAGCTATAATATAATTATAATTTATATTGTAGCTATATTAGGATTTATTTTACAGGTAAGTATTTAGCTTTAAATAGGAATAATTTATTTAATAAGAGTTAATTAATTTCGTTAGATGTAAATTATATTTAACTTAGGGGGGTGTTAGTGTTAGGGTTAGATTTAGCTTTAGGGGTTAATACATTTATTAGAGTAGGGGTGAGCTCCAGTCGGCAGATTAGGGGTTAATAATTGAAGTTAGGTGTCGGCGATGTTAGGGAGGGCAGATTAGGGGTTAATACTATTTATTATAGGGTTAGTGATGCGGATTAGGGGTTAATAACTTTATTATAGTAGCACTCAGGTCCGCTCGGCAGATTAGGGGTTAATAAGTGTAGGCAGGTGGAGGCGACATTGTGGGGGGCAGATTAGGGGTTAATAAATATAATATAGGGGTCGGCGGTGTTACGGGCAGCAGATTAGGGGTACATAAGGATAACGTAGGTGGCGGCGCTTTGCGGTCGGCAGATTAGGGGTTAATAAGTGTAGGCAGATGGAGGCGACGTTGAGGGGGGCAGATTAGGGGTTAAATATAATACAGGGGTCGGCGGTGTTAGGGGGAGCAGATTAGGGGTACATAAGGATAACGTAGGTGGCGGTCGGCAGATTAGGGGTTAAAAAAATTTATTCGAGTGTCGGCGATGTGGGGGGACCTCGGTTTAGGGGTACATAGGTAGTTTATGGGTGTTAGTGTACTTTAGAGTACAGTAGTTAAGAGCTTTAGAAACCGGCGTTAGCCCAGAAAGCTCTTAACTACTGACTTTTTTCCTGCGGCTGGAGTTTTGTCGTTAGATGTCTAACGCTCACTTCAGAAACGACTCTAAATACCGGAGTTATAAAAATCCCATTGAAAAGATAGGATACGCAATTGACGTAAGGGGATCTGCGGTATGGAAAAGTCGCGGCTGAAAAGTGAGCGTTAGACCCTATTTTGAGTGACTCCAAATACCGGCGGTAGCCTAAAACCAGCGTTAGGAGCCTCTAACGCTGGTTTTCACGGCTAACGCCAAACTCTAAATCTAGGTCTTAGGTTTTATTTCACAGGTAAGTATGTATTTAGTTTTAAATAGGAATTATTTAGTTAATAATTGTAACTTTAATTTAGCTCTATTTTAATTATGTTAAAGTTAGGGGGTGTTAGGGTTAGGGTTACGTTAGGATTAGGTTTAGGGGTTAATATAGTTTAATTTAGGTTATTGTGATGTGGGGGCTGGCTGGTTAGGGGTTAATAGGTTTATTTAGTGGTAGTGATGTTGGAGGCCAGAGGTTTAGGGGTTAATAACTTTATTTAGTGGAGCCAATGTTGGGGAGTGGCGGAATAGGGGTTAATAGATATATTATAGTGTAGGCAATGTTGGGGTGCAGGGGAATAGGGGTTATTAACTTTAGTATAGTGGTGGCGATATCGGGAGCAGCAGATTAGGGGTTAATAGATTTATGTAGGTGGCGGCGATATCGGGAGCGGCAGATAAGGGGTCAATAACATTATGTTGGTGTCGGCGATGTTGGGGGCAGCAGATTAGGGGTGTTTATACGTGAGTTTTTGGAAAACGCAGTCTGTACAGTGAGAGTGAGTTTATGGAAAATGCAGTCTGTACAGTGAGAATGAATTTTTGGAAAATGCAGTCTGTATAGTGAGAATGAGTTTTTGAAAATGCAGTCTGTACAGTGAGAGTGAGTTTTTGAAAATGCAGTCTGTACAGTGAGAGTGAGTTTATGAAAATTCAGTCTGTATAGTGAGACTGAGTTTTTGAAAATGCAGTCTCTACAGTGAGAGTGAGTTTTTGAAAATTCAGTCTGTATAGTGAGAATGAGTTTTTGAAAATGCAGTCTGTACAGTGAGAGTGAGTTTTTGAAAATGCAGTCTGTACAGTGAGAGTGAGTTCTTGAAAATGTAGTCTGTACAGTGAGAGTGAGTGTTTGAAAGCACAAACTGTAAAATGAGTTCTGCAACTTTGCACCATATTTTAAACCAGGGGTCAAGTCCTACAAAAAAAGTGTGGGAACTTACTAAGACTTCCATCCCCCCCCCCTCTCACAATTAATATTGTTTTATATGTATACTAGCGGGAAAGCCTGCCCAGAGGGCAGTCTATTGTGGTGACGTAATCACCGAACCACCCTACCATTTTCGGAAGTGCAGTCTATTGTGGTGACAGAACCACCCTGTCATTTTCAGAATCCACCTGGATGCAGCGTATTTTTGGAATCCACCTGTTTGCAGCTTACGCTGCATCCATGTGTATTCTGAAAAAGGCAGGGTGGTGAAAGAATCCATCCAGGTGGATTCTTTTACCACCCCTTTTGCTCTCTCTCCCCCCTCTCGAGTCTTTTGCTTTCTCTCCCCCCTCTCTTTTGCTCTCTCTCCCCCTCTCTTGCTCTTTCTCCCCCTCTCTTTTGCTCTCTCTCCCCCCTCTTTTGCTCTCTCTCCCCCTCTTTTGCCCTCTCTCCCCCTCTCTTTTGCACTCCCCCCCCCCTCTTTTGCGCTCTCTCTCCCCCCTCTCTTTTGTTTTCTCTCCGCACTCTCTTTTGCTCTCTCTCTCCCCCCCTCTCTTTTGCTCTCTCTCCCCCTCACTTTTGCTCTCTCTCTATCCCCCCTCTCTTTTACTCTCTCACTCCACCCTCTCTTTTGCTCTCTCTCTCTCACCCCTCTCTTGCTCTCTCTCTTCCCCCTCTATTTTGCGCTCTCTCCCCCTCTCTTTTGCTTTCTCTCCCCCACCTCTGTTTTGCTATCTCTCTTTCCCCCTCTCTTTTGCTCTCTCACTCCCCCTCTCTTTTGCTCTCTCTCTCACCTCTCTTTCTCCCCCTCTGTTTTGCGCTCTCCCCCTCTCTTTTGCTCCCTCTCCCCTCTCTTTTGTTCTCTCCCCCTTTTCTTTTGCTATCCCTCCCCCCTCTCTTTTGCTCTCTCTCCCCCTTCTCTTTTGCTCTCTCTCCCCCTCTCTTTTGAGATCTCTCCCCTATTCTTTTGCACTCTCTCCCCTCACAATTGCTCTCTCGCCCCCCTCTCTTTTGCTCTCCCCCCCTCTTTTTTGCTCTCTCTCCCCCTCTGTTTTGCGTTCCCCCCTCTGTTTTGTGCTTTCCCCCCTCTATTTTGCTCTCTCTCCCCCTTCTCCTTTGGTCTCTCTCCCCCTTCTCTTTTGCTCTCTCTCCCCCCTCTCTTTTGCTCTCTCCCCCCTCTCTTTTGTGCTCTCTCCCCTCTCTATTGCTCTCTCTCCCCCCTCTGTTTTACTCTCTCTTCCCTCTCTATCGCTCTCTCTTCCCCCTCTCTTTTGCTCTATCCCCCCCTCTCTTTTGCTCTCTCTCTCCTCTCTTTTGCTCTGTCTCTCTCCCCCTCTCTTTTGTGCTCTCTCCCCTCTCTATTGCTCTCTCTCCCCCTCTATTTTGCTCTCTCTCTCTGTCCCCTCTCTTTTGTTCTCTCTCTCCCCCTCTCTTTTGCACTCTCTCCCCTCGCTTTTGCGCTCTCTCTCCCCATCTCTTTTGCTCTCTCTCTCCACCCTCTCTTTTGCTCTCTCTCCCCCCTCTCTTTTGCTCTCTCTCTCTCCCCCCTCTCTTTTGCTTTTTCTCCCTCCTCTCTTTTGCTCTCTCTCCCCCTCTCTTTTTCTCTATCTCCCCCCTCTTTTGCTCTCTCTCCCCCTCTTTTGCTCACTCTTCCCCCTCTTCTGCCCTCTCTCCCCCTCTCTTTTGCACTCTCTCCCCCTCTCTTTTGTGCTCTCTCTCTCCCCCCTCTCTTTTGCTCTCTCTCTCCGCCCTCTCTTTTGTTCTCTCTCTCTCCCCCCTCTCTTTTGCCCTCTCTCTCCACCCTCTCTTTTGCTCTCTCTCTCCCCTCTCTTGCTTTCTCTCCCCCTCTCTTTTGCTCTCCCTCTCACCCCTCTCTTGATCTCTATCTTCCCCCTCTATTTTGCGCTCTCTCCCCCTCTATTTTGCTCTCTCTCTCTCACCTCTATTTGCTCTCTCTCTTTCCCCATCTCTTTTACTCTCTCCCCCTCTCTTTTGCTCTCTCTCTCCACCTCTCTTTTGCTCTCTCTCTCCCCCCTCTCTCTCCCTCTGTTTTGCACTCTTCCCCTCTCTTTTGCTCTCTCTCCCCTCTCTTTTGTTCTCCCCCCCTTCTATTTTGCTCTCTCTCCCCCTCTCTTTTGCTCTCTCTCCCCCCTCTCTTTTGCTCTCTCTCTCTCTCCCCCCTCTCTTTTGCACTCTCTCCCCCTCTCTTTTGCAATCTCTCCCCCTCTCTTTTGTGCTCTCTCTCCCCTCTCTATTGCTCTCTCTCCCACCTCTCTTTTGCTCTCTCCCCCTCTCTTTTGCTCTCTCTCCCCCCCTCTCTTTTGCTCTCTCTCTCTCCCCCTCTCTTTTGCACTCTCTCCCCCTCTCTTTTGCGATCTCTCCCCCTCTCTTTTGCGCTCTCTCCCATCTCTATTGCTCTCTCCCACCTCTCTTTTGCTTTCTCTCCCCCCTCTCTTTTGCTTTCTCTACCCCTCTGTTTTGTGCTCCCCCCCTCTGTTTTGTTCTTTCCCCCTCTATTTTGCTCTCTCTCTCCCGCTTCTCTTTTGCTCTCTCTCTCCCTTCTCTTTTGTTATCTCTCCCCCCTCTCTTTTGCTCTCTCTCCCCCCTCTTTTGCTCACTCTTCCCCCCTCTTCTGCCCTCTCTTCCTCTCTCTTTTGCACTCTCTCCCCCTCTCTTTTGTGCTCTCTCTCTCCCCCCTCTCTTTTGCTCTCTCTCTCCCCCTCTATTTTGCTCTCTCTCTCCACCCTCTCTTTTGCTCTCTCTCCCCTCTCTTGCTCTCTCTCCCCCTCTCTTTTGCTCTCCCTCTCACCCCTCTCTTGCTCTCTATCTTCCCCCTCTATTTTGCGCTCTCTCCCCCTCTCTTTTGCTCTCTCTCTCACCTCTATTTTGCTCTCTCTCTTTCCCCATCTCTTTTACTCTCTCTCTCCCCTTCTCTTTTGCTCTCTCTCTCCACCTCTCTTTTGCTCTCTCCCCCACTCTCTCTCTCTCCCCCTCTGTTTTGCACTCTCCCTCCTCTCTTTTGCTCTCTCTCCCCTCTCTTTTGTTCTCTCCCCCTTCTATTTTGCTCTCTCTCCCCCTCTCTTTTGCTCTCTCTCCCCCTCTCTTTTGCTCTCTCTCTCTCTCCCCCTCTCTTTTGCACTCTCTCCCCCTCTCTTTTGCGATCTCTCCCCCTCTCTTTTGCGCTCTCTCCCATCTCTATTGCTCTCTCCCACCTCTCTTTTGCTTTCTCCCCCCTCTCTTTTGCTTTCTCTACCCCTCTGTTTTGTGCTCCCCCCTCTGTTTTGCTCTTTCCCCCTCTATTTTGCTCTCTCTCCCGCTTCTCTTTTGCTCTCTCTCCCCCTTCTCTTTTGCTATCTCTCCCCCCTCTCTTTTGCTCTCTCTCTCTCCCCCTCTCTTTTGCTCTCTCTCGCCCCGTCTTTTGCTCTCTCTCCCCCCTCTTTTGCTCACTCTTCCCCCCTCTTCTGCCCTCTCTCCCCCTCTCTTTTGCACTCTCTCCCCCTCTCTTTTGTGCTATCTCTCTCCCCCCTCTCTTTTGCTCTCTCTCTCCGCCCTCTCTTTTGTTCTCTCTCTCTTCCCCCTCTCTTTTGCTCTCTCTCCCCCCTCTCTTTTGCCCTCTCTCTCCACCCTCTCTTTTGCTCTCTCTCTCCCCTCTCTTGCTCTCTCTCCCCCCTCTCTTTTGCTCTCCCTCTCACCCCTCTCTTGCTCTCTATCTTCCCCCTCTATTTTGCGCTCTCTCCCCCTCTATTTTGCTCTCTCTCTCACCTCTATTTGCTCTCTCTCTTTCCCCATCTCTTTTACTCTCTCCCCCTCTCTTTTGCTCTCTCTCTCCACCCCTCTCCCTCTGTTTTGCACTCTCCCCCTCTCTTTTGCTCTCTCTCTCTCCCCTCTCTTTTGCACTCTCATTCTCTCTCTCACCTTCTCTTTTGCTCTCTCTCACCCTTTCTTTTGCTCTCTCTCACCCTCTCTTTTGCTCTCTCTCTCTCCCCCCTCTCTTTTTCTCTCTCTCTCCCCCCTCTCTTTTGCGCTTTCTCTCCCCCCTCTCTTTTGCTTTCTCTACCCCTCTGTTTTGTGCTCCCCACTCTGTTTTGCTCTTTCCCCCTCTATTTTGCTCTCTCTCACGCTTCTCTTTTGCTCTCTCTCCCCCTTCTGTTTTGCTATCTCTCCCCCCTCTCTTTTGCTCTCTCCCCCTCTCTTTTGCTCTCTCTCTCTCCCCCTCTCTTTTGCTCTCTCTCCCCCTCTTTTTTGTGCTCTCTCTCCCCTCTCTATTGCTATCCCTCCCCCTCTCTTTTGCTCTCTCTTACCTCTCTATCGCTCTCTCTTCCCCCTCTCTTTTGCTCTATCTCCCCCTCTCTTTTGCACTCTATCCCCTCTCTATTGCTCTCTCTCCCCCTCTATTTTGCTCTCTCTCTGCCCCCTCTCTTTTGCTCTCTCTCTCCCCTCTCTTTTGCTTTCTCTCTCCCCCTCTCTTTTGCTCTCTCCCCCTCTCTTTTGCTCTCACTCCCCCTCTCTTTTGCTCTCTCTCTCCCCCTCTCTTTTGTTCTCTCTCTCCCCTCCTTCTCTTTTGCTCTCTTACCCCCTCTCTTTTGCTCTCTCTCTCCCCCTCTCTTTTGCTCTCTCTCCCCCTCTCTTTTGCTCTCTCTCACCCTTTCTTTTGCTCTCTCTCACCCTCTCTTTTGCGCTCTCTCCTCCTCTCTTTTGTGCTCTCTCTCCCCCCTCTCTTTTGTGCTCTCTCCCCCCCTCTCTTTCGCTCTCTCTCTGCCCTCTCTTTTGTGCTCTCTCTCCCCCCTTTCGTTTGTGCTCTCTCTCTCTCCCCCCCATCTTTTGCGCTCTCTCTCTCCCCCCTTCTTTTGCGCTCTCTCTCTCCCCCTCTCTTTTGCGCTTTCTCTCTCTCTCCCCCTCTTTTTGTGCTCTCTCTCTCCCCCTCTCTTTTACACTCTCTCCCCCTCTCTTTTGCGATCTCTCCCCCTATCTTTTGTGCTCTCTCCCCTCTCTATTGCTCTCTCTCCCACCTCTCTTTTGCTCTCTCCCCCCTCTCTTTTGCTTTCTCTACCCCTCTGTTTTGTGCACCCCACTCTGTTTTGCTCTTTCCCCCTCTATTTTGCTCTCTCTCACGCTTCTCTTTTGCTCTCTCTCCCCCTTCTGTTTTGCTATCTCTCCCCCCTCTCTTTTGCTCTCTCCCCCTCTCTTTTGCTCTCTCTCTCTCCCCCTCTCTTTTGCTCTCTCTCCCCCTCTTTTTTGTGCTCTCTCCCCTCTCTATTGCTCTCCCTCCCCCTCTCTTTTGCTCTCTCTTCCCTCTCTATCGCTCTCTCTTCCCCCTCTCTTTTGCTCTATCTCCCCCTCTCTTTTGCACTCTATCCCCTCTCTATTGCTCTCTCTCCCCCTCTATTTTGCTCTCTCTCTGCCCCCTCTCTTTTGCTCTCTCTCTCCCCTCTCTTTTGCTTTCTCTCTCCCCCTCTCTTTTGCTCTCTCCCCCTCTCTTTTGCTCTCACTCCCCCTCTCTTTTGCACTCTATCCCCTCTTTATTACTCTCTCTCCCCCTCTATTTTGCTCTCTCTCTGCCCCCTCTCTTTTGCTCTCTCTCTCACCTCTCTTTTGCTTTCTCTCTCCCCCTCTCTTTGGCACTCTCTCCCCCTCTCTTTTGTGCTCTCTCTCTCTCCCCCTCCCTTTTGCTCTCTCTCTCCGCTCTCTCTTTTGCTCTCTCTCTCTCTCCCTCCCTCCCTCCCTCTCTTTTGCTCTCTCTCCCCCCTCTATTTTGCTCTATCTCCCCCCTCTCTTTTGCTCTCTCTCCACCCTCTTTTTTGCTCTCTTTCCCCTCTCTCATGCTCTCTCTCCCCCCTCTCTTTTGCTCTCTTTCTCACCCCTCTCTTGCTCTCTCTCTTCCCCCTCTATTTTGTGCTCTCTCCCCCCTCTCTTTTGCTCTATCTCTCCCACCTCTCTTTTGCTCTCTCTCTCCCGCCCTCTCCCCCTCTCTTTTGCTCTCTCTCTCCCCCTCTCTTTTTTGCACTCTCCCCCCTCTCTTTTGCTCTCTCTCCCCTCTCTTTTGTTCTCTCCCACTTCTCTTTTGCTCTCTCTCCTCCTCTCTTTTGCTTTCTCTCACCCTCTCTTTTGCTCCCTCTCTCCCTCCCCCTCTCTTTTGCTCTCTCTCCCCTTCTCTTTTGCAATCTCTCCCCCTCTCTTTTGCGCTCTCTCCCCTCTCTATTGCTCTCTCTCCCCCCTAAGTTTTGTGCTCTTCCGTATGTTTTGCACTCCCCCCCCTTTCTTTTGCTCTCTCCCCCTTCTCTTTTACTCTCTCTCCCTTCTCTTTTGCTCTCTCTCACCTCTCTCTTTTGCTCTCTTCCCCCTCTCTTTTGCTCTCTCTCTTCCCCTCTCTTTTGCTCTCTCTTCCCCTCTCTTTTGCGCTCTCTCCCTTCTCTATTGCTCTCTCTCCCCCCTCTCTTTTGCTCTCTCTTCCCTCTCTATCGCTCTCTCTTCCCCACTCTCTTTTGCTCTCTCCCCCCTCTCTTTTGCTCTCTCTCCCCTCTCTTTTGCTCTGTCTCTCCCCCCCTCTCTTTTGCTCTCTCTCCCCCTCTCTCTTGCGCTCTCTCCCCTCTCTATTGCTCTCTCCTCCCTCTCTTTTGCACTCTCTCCCCCTCTCTTTTGCTCTCTCTCCCCCTTCTCTTTTGCTCTCTCTCTCCCCCCTCTATTTTGTACTCCCCTCTCTTTTGCTCTCTCTCTCTCCCCTCTCTTTTGCACTCTCATTCTCTCTCTCACCTTCTCTTTTGCTCTCTCTCACCCTTTCTTTTGCTCTCTCTCACCCTCTCTTTTGCTCTCTCTCTCTCCCCCCTCTCTTTTTCTCTCTCTCTCCCCCCCTCTCTTTTGCGCTTTCTCTCCCCCCTCTCTTTTGCTTTCTCTACCCCTCTGTTTTGTGCTCCCCACTCTGTTTTGCTCTTTCCCCCTCTATTTTGCTCTCTCTCACGCTTCTCTTTTGCTCTCTCTCCCCCTTCTGTTTTGCTATCTCTCCCCCCTCTCTTTTGCTCTCTCCCCCTCTCTTTTGCTCTCTCTCTCTCCCCCTCTCTTTTGCTCTCTCTCCCCCTCTTTTTTGTGCTCTCTCCCCTCTCTATTGCTCTCCCTCCCCCTCTCTTTTGCTCTCTCTTCCCTCTCTATCGCTCTCTCTTCCCCCTCTCTTTTGCTCTATCTCCCCCTCTCTTTTGCACTCTATCCCCTCTCTATTGCTCTCTCTCCCCCTCTATTTTGCTCTCTCTCTGCCCCCTCTCTTTTGCTCTCTCTCTCCCCTCTCTTTTGCTTTCTCTCTCCCCCTCTCTTTTGCTCTCTCCCCCTCTCTTTTGCTCTCACTCCCCCTCTCTTTTGCACTCTATCCCCTCTTTATTACTCTCTCTCCCCCTCTATTTTGCTCTCTCTCTGCCCCCTCTCTTTTGCTCTCTCTCTCACCTCTCTTTTGCTTTCTCTCTCCCCCTCTCTTTGGCACTCTCTCCCCCTCTCTTTTGTGCTCTCTCTCTCTCCCCCTCCCTTTTGCTCTCTCTCTCCGCTCTCTCTTTTGCTCTCTCTCTCTCTCCCTCCCTCCCTCCCTCTCTTTTGCTCTCTCTCCCCCCTCTATTTTGCTCTATCTCCCCCCTCTCTTTTGCTCTCTCTCCACCCTCTTTTTTGCTCTCTTTCCCCTCTCTCATGCTCTCTCTCCCCCCTCTCTTTTGCTCTCTTTCTCACCCCTCTCTTGCTCTCTCTCTTCCCCCTCTATTTTGTGCTCTCTCCCCCCTCTCTTTTGCTCTATCTCTCCCACCTCTCTTTTGCTCTCTCTCTCCCGCCCTCTCCCCCTCTCTTTTGCTCTCTCTCTCCCCCTCTCTTTTTTGCACTCTCCCCCCTCTCTTTTGCTCTCTCTCCCCTCTCTTTTGTTCTCTCCCACTTCTCTTTTGCTCTCTCTCCTCCTCTCTTTTGCTTTCTCTCACCCTCTCTTTTGCTCCCTCTCTCCCTCCCCCTCTCTTTTGCTCTCTCTCCCCTTCTCTTTTGCAATCTCTCCCCCTCTATTTTGCGCTCTCTCCCCTCTCTATTGCTCTCTCTCCCCCCTAAGTTTTGTGCTCTTCCGTATGTTTTGCACTCCCCCCCCTTTCTTTTGCTCTCTCCCCCCTTCTCTTTTACTCTCTCTCCCTTCTCTTTTGCTCTCTCTCACCTCTCTCTTTTGCTCTCTTCCCCCTCTCTTTTGCTCTCTCTCTTCCCCTCTCTTTTGCTCTCTCTTCCCCTCTCTTTTGCGCTCTCTCCCTTCTCTATTGCTCTCTCTCCCCCCTCTCTTTTGCTCTCTCTTCCCTCTCTATCGCTCTCTCTTCCCCACTCTCTTTTGCTCTCTCCCCCCTCTCTTTTGCTCTCTCTCCCCTCTCTTTTGCTCTCTCCCCCCTCTCTTTTGCTCTCTCTCCCCCCTCTCTCTTGCGCTCTCTCCCCTCTCTATTGCTCTCTCCTCCCTCTCTTTTGCACTCTCTCCCCCTCTCTTTTGCTCTCTCTCCCCCTTCTCTTTTGCTCTCTCTCTCCCCCCTCTATTTTGTACTCCCCTCTCTTTTGCTCTCTCTCTCTCCCCTCTCTTTTGCACTCTCATTCTCTCTCTCACCTTCTCTTTTGCTCTCTCTCACCCTTTCTTTTGCTCTCTCTCACCCTCTCTTTTGCTCTCTCTCTCTCCCCCCTCTCTTTTTCTCTCTCTCTCCCCCCTCTCTTTTGCGCTTTCTCTCCCCCCTCTCTTTTGCTCTCTCTCCCCCTCTCTCTTTTGCTCTCTCTCTCACACTCTCTTTTGCGCTCTTTCTCTCCCCCCTCTCTGTTGTGCTCTCTCTCTCCCCCCTATCTTTTGTGCTCTCTCCCCTTCTCTTTTGTGCTTTCTCTCTCCCCCCTCTCTTTTGTGCTCTCTTCCCCCTCTCTTTTGTGCTCTCCGCCCTCTCTTTTGTGCTCTCTCTCCCCCCTTTCTTTTGTGCTCTCTCTCTCCCCCTATCTTTTGCGCTCTCTCTCTCTCCCCCCCTATCTTTTGCGCTCTCTCTCTCCCCCTCTCTTTTGCACTTTCTCTCTCTCTCCCCCTCTTTTGCGCTCTCTCTCCCCTCTCTTTTGCACTCTCTCTCTCCCCCTCTCTTTTGTGCTGTCTCTCTGCCCTCTCTTTTGCGCTCTCTCCCCTCTTTCTTTTGCATTCTCTCTCTCCCCCTCTCTTTTGCTCTCTCTCTATCCCCTCTCTTTTGCTCTCTCTTCCCCTCTCTTTTGCACTCTCTCTCCCCCTCTTTTGCACTCTCTCTCTCCCCCTCTCTTTTGCTCTCTCTCCCCCTTCTCTTTTGCTCTCTCTCTCCCCCCTCTCTTTTGCTCTCTCTCTCTCTCTCCCCCTCTATTTCGCTCTCTCCCCCTCTATTTTGTACTCTCTCCCCTCTATTTTGCTCTCTCTTTCTCTCTCCCCTCTCTTTTGCTCTCTCTCTCTCTCCCCCTCAATTTTGCTCTCTCCCGCTCTATTTTGTACTCTCTCCCCTCTCTTTTGCACTCTCTTTCTCTCTCCCCTCTCTTTTACTCTCTCTCTCCCTCTCTTTTGTTCTCTCTCTCCCCTCCCTCTCTTTTGCTTTCTTCCCCCTCTCTTTTGCTCTCTCTCTCTCTCCCCCCCCTCTCTTTTGTTCTCTCTCTCCCCTCCTTCTCTTTTGCTCTCTTACCCCCTCTCTTTTGCTCTCTCTCTCTCCCCCTCTCTTTTGCTCTCTCTCCCCCTCTCTTTTTCTCTCTTTCACCCTTTCTTTTGCTCTCTCTCCCCCTTCTCTTTTGCTCTCTCTCTCCCCCCTCTCTTTTGCTCTCTCTCTCTCTCCCCCTCTATTTCGCTCTTTCCCCCTCTATTTTGTACTCTCTCCCCTCTATTTTGCTCTCTCTTTCTCTCTCCCCTCTCTTTTGCTCTCTCTCTCTCTCCCCCTCTATTTTGCTCTCTCCCCCTCTATTTTGTACTCTCTCCCCTCTCTTTTGCACTCTCTTTCTCTCTCCCCTCTCTTTTACTCTCTCTCTCCCTCTCTTTTGTTCTCTCTCTCCCCTCCCTCTCTTTTGCTTTCTTCCCCCTCTCTTTTGCTCTCTCTCTCCCCCTCTCTTTTGTTCTCTCTCTCCCCTCCTTCTCTTTTGCTCTCTTACCCCCTCTCTTTTGCTCTCTCTCTCCCCCTCTCTTTTGCTCTCTCTCCCCCTCTCTTTTGCTCTCTCTCACCCTTTCTTTTGCTCTCTCTCACCCTCTCTTTTGCGCTCTCTCCTCCTCTCTTTTGTGCTCTCTCTCCCCCCTCTCTTTTGTGCTCTCTCCCCCCTCTCTTTCGCTCTCGCTCTGCCCTCTCTTTTGTGCTCTCTCTCCCCCCTTTCGTTTGTGCTCTCTCTCTCTCCCCCCCCATCTTTTGCGCTCTCTCTCTCCCCCCTTCTTTTGCGCTCTCTCTCTCCCCCTCTCTTTTGCGCTTTCTCTCTCTCTCCCCCTCTTTTTGTGCTCTCTCTCTCCCCCTCTCTTTTACACTCTCTCTCTCCCCCTCTCTTTTGCACTGTCTCTCTGCCCTCTCTTTTGCGCTCTCTCCCCTCTTTCTTTTGCGCTCTCTCTCTCCTCCCTCTCTTTTGCTCTCTCTTCCCCTCTCTTTTGCACTCTCTCTCTCTCCCCCTCTCTTTTGCGGTCTCTTTCAACCATCTCTTTTGCTCTCTCCCTCTCTTTTGCTCTCTCTCTCTCCCTCCTCTTTCTTGCTCTCTCTCTCCCCCTCTCTTTTGCTCTCTCTCTCTCTCCCCCTCTCTTTTGCTCTCTCTCCCCCTCTCTTTTGCTCTCTTTATCCCCCTCTCTTTTGCTCTCTCTCTCTTTCCCCCCTTTCTTTTACTCTCTCTCTCTCTCCCTCTCTTTTGTTCTCTCTCTCCCCTCCCTCTCTTTTGCTTTCTTCCCCCTCTCTTTTGCTCTCTCTCTCTCTCCCCCTCTCTCTGGTTCTCTCTCCCCCCTCCCTCTCTTTTGCTCTCTTACCCCCTCTCTTTTGCTCTCTCTCTCCCCCCTCTCTTTTGCTCTCTCACCCCCTCTCTTTTGCTCTCTCTCCGCCCTTTTTTGCTCTCTCTCTCTCCCCCTCTTTTGCTCTCTCTCCCCCTTCTCTTTTGCTCTCTCTCCCCCCTCTTTTTTGCTCTCTCTCACCCATCTCTATATCCCCCCTCTTTTGCTCTCTCTTACCCCTCTTGTGCACTCTCACGCAGACAGCCACGGCCACTCCCGCCCGGCCCCACCACGTCACGCCCCAGTTTCACATCCATTACATCCGGCTCCACACCTCCACCCCATCACTTCCCGACCTCGCCCCATCCGGCCCCGCCCCCTTCACGCCCAGACATCCACGCCCCCCTCACGCCCGGTCATCCACGCCCCCTTAAAGAATCAGGTACCAGGACAGTTTGCCCACACACCTCCACCAGCAGAAGATCGTTACAGACGGTGACACACACAGTGTCAACATCTGTAACGATCAGGCATCTGGCCTCATATGGAGGCGGAGCACCGATAGTGCTACTGCTCCATATGTGGCAGATGCCTGAAGCTTCAGGAGCTCCAGCTCTCAGCTGTTATGTTACAGCTGAGAGTTGGAGCTCCCGAAGCTGTCTCTCGCTGAGGTGGCTGCCCGCGCATTCAACGTTCTTTTGAGGATGCGTGCGCAACTGCCGACGGCAATGGACATTACAAACACAATTATAGTATAGATAATCTATGCACTTTGGTTAATGAAAGCAAATGAAATCCAATGAAGGGTTGAATGGTTGCCTTTGTTTTATTTATATATATATATATATATATATATATATATATATATATATATATATATATATATATATATATATATATATACTGTGTATATATATATATATATATATATATATATATATATATATATATATATATACACACACACACACTGTATTTATATGTATATATTCTATGCACTTTGGTTAATTAAAGCAAATTAAATCCAAAGAAGGGTTAAATGGGCCTGAGAATCCTCCTCTTTCACAGAGTCTCACCCACCTAACTTGCTGAGGGGAGCTAAATAACGCAAGAGCTAGCAACACAGAAATGTAAGAACCATGTGTTCCACACAGTGCAGGGTGATCAGACAGCAGGACCACTGACAGGCTTGCATTTAGTGTAATGTAGGAATTGTTATTGTCCATTACTAGAGTATTTCACTATCCCTCTAACCAGACTGTAATCCAGCTCCTCCCAGCAGCAGCAGTGTTTACTGAAGTGTTTCTGTTCTCTGTCCAGAGGGAACTTAGTTCCTCCTGCAAAAAAAGTGCAGGAACTCCGTTTCCATGCGTTCCTGCTCAACTTGACCCCTGTTTTAAACCTTGTAACTTCTCATGATTTATAGTTTGAGAACTGTGAAAATTCCTTTTTAGGAAGATAAAAATAGTTGTAGCCACTTCTTGAGAAAATTATTTCCAGCATTTTTATTTTTGTTTATAATCAATGATGGAAAACATAAAAAAATACTTATAAAACATAAAAAGTTAAAAAATATATTAAATTATTGACCACACATGCCCAATATACCCATCACGCCTATATACAAATGGCATTTAAGATTGTTTAACACTTCTGAGAATGAATTCTGGTTACAAAAGTTTTGTTTTAAACATGTAAATGATGTTTTCCTTAGACACGGTACAAACGGATTTGGTTTGGGGTACATTTATACACACTATTATACCTGCTCTTTGTGCTTTAACATGATATATTAGTGAGAAAGTAGGTTTTAGAAAATGTTCTGCAGGGGTAAATTGATACTTTGTACAGTGTAAACCAGGGGTTTTCGAACCTGCCCTCAGGCCTCAATAACAGACCAGATTTTCAAAAAATCTGAATTGGAGCACAGTTAAAATAATCAATTGATCAGTAAACATGCTTTTTAACCTGCTGTCACCCAAGGTAATCCTGAAAATCTGGCCTGTTGTGGAGGCCGGAGGACAGGTTTGAAAAACTCTGGTGTAAACTCAATGCTAATTCTCATTTAGTGCTTCACGTTGATTTCAATGAAAAATGCAAATTGTAAACCGTGGGTGATTAGAGCATGAAGGTTCATGACAACGTCCTGCTGGTGACCTTGGATGTTACCAGCTTGTATACAGTCATCCCCCATGGGGAGGGACTGAATACTACAAAAAGACATCTCAGAAAATATCCATATATTGGACCACCAGAAGATCTGATGATGGAGTTATTAATGATGTGCCTAGAGTTAAATTACTTTAGGTTCGAACAGAACTACTATATTGGGGATGGCCATGGGGTCCAACCTGGCCCCGGCATATGTGAACTTCTACATGTCTGATTTCGGAACCACAGGCACACAAGCTTTTAAGGACACTATGGTCATCCTATACAAAAGATACATGGATGAGCTGTTTGTGATTTGGAACGGGACAAAAGAGGAACTGGAGACATGGTACCAGGAGTTAAATAGTATACAGCCAACATTAAAATTCAAGATGGAATACAGTCATCGAAAAATATACTTCCTGGACCTGAGAGTGTACAAAACGGATGGGAAATTAATGACCACCCTATACCGGAAAGCATCGGACAAAAACTCCCTACTACATGCAGCGAGCTGCCATCCTCTATCATACCTTCCTCACAAATGAAGAGGGTAATAAGAAATAACACGGAGCCTGACAACAGAGAAAAATAACTTCAAGAATTTGAATGACAATTCAAAATGAGAGGCTACAACAACAAACTGCAGACTGAGAGCAGGAAAAAAACATGGGAGGATACACAGCAGTCATTATTTTATGGTAAAAAAGAGGAAGACAATAAAAAGGATCCACTTACAATGACATTGACTTATACGTTTGGGGACGAGAGAACGACTCCCACTATTTGCAAATACTGGTCAATTGTAGAAACCCACAAAAATCTACCATTCAAGAAACAAAGGACTCCACTGTCCATGTGGAAAGTTCTATGTGGATAAGACGGTAGATACCCTGAGAACTTGCATGGCAAACCATAGGATGGCCATAAGAACTGCCATAGAGAAAAAGGAGATGGAGCAACCAGTAGCAAGGCATTTCATGGAGACTGGACACAAAGTATCGGATCTACGATACACAATTATAGACCACATTCCTATGCCAAACAGAGGTGGTGATAGAGGGAAAACGCTACTCCAAAGTGAATCCATATGGATATATACACTGGGCACATTGGTGCCCAGAGGACTTAATACATGTCTAGACTGGCATTGCTTTATTTAGTACCAGACCAGAAAATTTAGATACCACACGTTAATACTAAATTCGGAGACCAGATCAAACACAAACAATAATGTGATAGTAATCTGTTAGTAGTCTTATTATAGATAGTGTTGAACTCACAGAGTAAGCTAGCATCCATCTATATGCCTTGAGACCCTGTAATAAATATAAACATTGGAGGGGAGGGAATTGTGAATTAATATTGAGTATATATGTAATATGGTTATATGCTGAACAGAGTTGGAAATAATTATATGTTGAAACAGGTTACCAGTGAAATAGATTATGTATTCTCTGCTTTTTGGTATATATTGTTTTGTTTTTAATAGATAGAACAGGACCTGCCACGCATGCTTACCGATGGCGTCCCGTAACCATGGCAACTAACACACGCCTGTCGAATCACGTAACAGCAGTAGAGACATGACGTCACTTCTGGAACGCCGGTGGAGGAGAGGATCCTATGGTGGAGGGTTATAAAAGTAAGTGTACTATATATATAACTTGTATTGTCTGAGGACGGGGGCAACCCCGAAACGTTACATATTCGTTAATAAATATTTTCTGTTAAGACCCAGTGAGTGCTCCTATTTGCTTTGGTATATATATATATATATATATATATATATATATATATATATATATATATAAATGATTATATATAGGTATAGATATATAGATAGGAATATCTATTTATAAATACTTAGAACATAGTCTGCTGTGTGCAAAACATTGGAATGCAAAATATTTACAGTAAATACAAAGTATAACACTGTATTAAAATATTGCATAAATATGATTTTAGATGTTTTAATCTACTTAACTGCAAAGGGTTCTAATGCACTTATATATATGTATATGTATGTCTATATATGTATACACAAGAATAAAGTCTAGCACTCGCTCACAAGCTCTAAGCTAAGTTTAAAAGAAACTGGAAGTCAATTACTGCATTTGGCCAAATGGGACAAGACCAGGTACCACGTCAAGGTCTCTTCCAAAACCTGGTGTATGTATTTATGTGTTTAAATTTCAGTAAATACCTATATACACATATAAATACATAAATACATACTGTATGTACCCATCATTTTTATCAATTAGTGTTATTATGAGTGTAACTGTACTTTGTAATGCATTTTTTTTTAAACAATTTTCTATTGAAGTTTCAAAGGAGAATAAAATACAGAGTTCGCTCATTAATAGTATTTACATCAGAACGTAACATACATTGCTGTTACATAAAGATTAGCCATCAAAATTACGTATCCTGTCTTAATGAGGTGTAAGAGAAGGGTTTGGGCTAACGAAAATTTAACTTCATTTTATACTATATTAATTGGGAAATAATCCCCACATCTGTAGGAGGGATTCACTATAACTTTCTATTCAGATAATAACAAGATGTGGGGAGTTGGCTTTTGTGACGGCCACATTTGGGCCATATTATATAGGGAAGGGAAGGAAAATCAGCGTGCAAGACCCGCTCGAATTATAGGGGAAGATGGGAGGGGGGGCGGAGCCAACCATAGCAAGACAGTAGGGTAACCAGGGGAGAGAGAAGAAGGTAAATAGCAAAAATAGAGGGGTAGATATTCCCAATGGTAGGTATCTGATGCCAGGTAGAAAGACTATTTATTGTTTAACTAGGAGACACACAATGATTTACTTAGTCTAAAGGCTCAATCATGGCAATAACTGATGTAGGGTGATAAGGGGAGTATATTGTGCATAAATTCAGTCCTCTTGGGACTGGCTCCTTAATGAAGGCTGGTTATGAGTAATTAGGACACCCAGGAATAGCCTGATATGTGATTTTGAGATGTAAATAGCGCTTTAGGACATGCCTGGGTTGCTGCGGGTGACGATGTAAGGTAAAAATATATTGGTTTAGCTAATGCTATGTGAGCAGTTGTACCCTAAAATATTACCCTAGGCAGTTAGAAAAGACAATAGTAAGATAATAAGGAATATATTCCCTTAAAGTTGGGGCAAATGATATATGGAACTCTGAGATGTAAGCTGTGATATATCATCAGTGTATCACTAATGGAGTCGCTTAGCCATACAAATGTAACTATGTATAGGGATGGATATTAATAATTTTGACTAAACTCTGTAACTAAGATAAAGGAAGCTGCGAAATAAAGGGAACATACTCAGGTAACCATTAACCTTATATTAAAACAAGGCATAATAAGTATAACATGAGAAAATGTATTAGATGCATAAGGCAGGGTATGGTTCCTCATAACGGAGAGTAGTAGGTAAATATTCTCAGAGCTCTTAGTTGTATATAAGTTAGGTCTCTCAAATAACAGGTATAATGAGGAAGATTATCTTGCTGCCCTGGCCGCTGACAGCCTGACTTCCATAAGGTAATATAAAGTTATTAATAATGCTAACCTAAAGGATCCCCTAGTGAACAGAATTAAGAATGAGAACGTTTGCAGCAGGCTTTCAACAAGGTTATATAGAGATCAGTTCCGATCAGCCATTAGAATGCGAGCTCAATCTAATTGGCTGATTGGATCAGCCAATCCGATTGAACTTGAATCTGATTGGCTGATTGAATCAGCCAATCAGATTTTTCCTACCTTAATTCCGATTGGCTGATAGAATCCTATCAGCCAATCGGAATTCGAGGTATGCCATCTTGGATGACGTCCCTTAAAGCGAACCTTCATTCGGCGAGTAGGCGTCGGTTGAAGAGGATGGCTCCGCGTCGGCTCGTTTGAAGATGGCTCCGCTCCGGATGGGTAAAGATTGAAGACGCCACCTGGATGAAGACTTCTATCGGATGGAAGACCTCTTCAGTGCCCCTTGGATGAAGACTTCTATCGGATGGAAGACCTCTTCAGCGCCCCTTGGATGAAGACTTCTATCGGATGGAAGACCTCTTCAGCGCCCCTTGGATGATGACTTTGGCCCGGCTGGGTGAACACGACTCAAGGTAGGGAGATCTTCAGGGGGGTAGCATTAGGTTTATTTAAGGGGGTTTGGGTGGGTTAGAGTAGGGGTATGTGGGTGGTGGGTTTTAATGTTGGGGGGTTGTATTTTTTTTTACAGGCAAAAGAGCTGATTACTTTGGGGCATGCCCCGCAAAAAGTCCTTTTAAGGGCTGGTAAAAGAGCTGATTATTTTGTAATGTAGAATAGGGTAGGGACTTTTATTATTTTGGGGGGGGGGGGGGTTATTTTATTTGGGGGCTTAGATTAGGTGTAATTAGATTAACATTCTTGTAATATTTTTTTATTTTCTGAAATTTAGTGTTTGTTTGTTTTTTGTAATTTAGTTTAGTTTATTTAATTGTATTTAATTGTAGGTATTGGCTAGTAATTTATTTAATTAATTTAACGATAGTGTAGTGTTAGGTTTAATTGTAACTTAGGTTAGGATTTATTTTACAGGTAATTTTGTATTTCTTTTAGCTAGGTAGTTATTAAATAGTTAATAACTATTTAATAACTATTGTACCTAGTTAAAATAAATACAAAGTTACCTGTAAAATAAATATAAATCCTAAAATAGCTACAATATAATTATTAGTTATATTGTAGCTATCTTAAGGTTTATTTTATAGGTAAGTATTTAGTTTTAAATAGGATTAATTTAGTTAATAAGAGTAATTTTTATTTAGATTTATTAAAATAATATTTAAGTTAGGGGGGTGTTAGGGTTAGTGTTAGACTAAGGTTTAGGGGTTAATTAGTTTAATATAGATGGCGGCGGTATAGGGGGGGCAGGATAGGGGTTAATAAATTTATTATAGGTGGCGACGGTGTAGGGGGGGCAGATTAGGGGTTAATAAGTTTAATATAGGTGGCGGCGGGGTCCGGGAGCGGCGGTTTAGGGGTTAAACAATTTATTTAGTTGCGGCGGGGTACGGGATCGGCAGGATAGGGGTTAATAAATTTATTATAGGTGGTGGCGGTATAGGGGGAGCAGTATAGGACTTAATAGGTTTTATGTAAGTGGCGGCGGGGTCCGGGAGCGGCAGTTTAGGGGTTAATAAGTTTATTAGAGTGGCGGTGGGCTCCAGGAGCGGCGGTTTAGGGGTTAACATGTTTAATATAGTTGCGGCGGGGTCCGGGAGCTGCGGTTTAGGGGTTAACATGTTTAATATAGTTGCGGCGGGGTCCGGGAGTGGCAGTTTAGTGGGTAATAACTTTATTTAGTTGCGGCGGTGTAGGGGGGGCAGATTAGGGGTGTTTAGACTCAGGGTACATGTTAGGGTGTTAGGTGCAGACATCTCCCATAGGAATCAAAGGGATGTCGGCAGCAGCGAACTTGAACTTTCGCTATGGTCAGACTCCCATTGATTCCTATGGGATCCGCCACCTCCAGGGCGGCGGATTGAAAACCAGGTACGCTGGGCCGTAAAAGTGCCGAGCGTACCTGCTAGTCATTTGATAACTACAAAAAGTAGTCAGATTGTGCCGAACTTGCGTTCGGAACATCTGGAGTGACGTAAGAATTGATCTGTGTCGGACTGAGTCCGGCGGATCGAAGCTTACGTCACTATATTCTACTTTTGCCGGTGTGTAGGGCTTGATAACTTAGGTGAATAAGCCTCGCCACAAATACACTGCGGAATTCCAGCGTATTTGAGGTTGACGGCTTGATAACTAGAGGCCAGTCTCTTCATTTTATACAATGGCGCTTGTCTTTACTTTAGACTTTAGATACATCTATGTTTTCATCTGTTAGGGAATGTTTGCGGGCTTTTGAGGGTAGGTGCAGCGACTGGGAGAGTTGCTAAAATCTTTGTGAATCTGGCTCTTTGGATGCAGTAGTATGGTATTGTCCATGCCCTGGATTGTTATCCGGTACATACAGTGGATATAAAAAGTCTACACACCCCTGTTAAAATGTCAGGTTTCTGTGATGTAAAAAAATGAGACAAAGATAAATCATTTTAGAACTTTTTCCACCTTTAATGCGACCTATAAACTGTACAACTCAATTGAAAAACAAACTGAAATCTTTTAGGTAAAGGGAAATAAAAATAAAACACTAAAATAATATGGTTGCATAAGTGTGAACACCCTTAAACTAATACTTTATTGAAGCACCTTTTGATTTTATTACAGCACTCAGTCTTTTTGGGTATGAGTTTTTCAGCATGGCACATCTTGACTTGGCAAGATTTGCCCACTCTTCTTTGCAAAAACACTCTAAATCTGTCAGAATGCGAGGGCATCTCCTGTGTGCAGCCCTCTTCAGATCACCCCACATATTTTGAATTGGATTCAGGTCTGGGCTCTGGCTGGGCCATCCCAAAACTTTAATCTTCTTCTGGTGAAGCCATTCCTTTGTTGAATTGGATGTATGCTTTGGGTCGTTGTCATGCTGAAAGATGAAGTTCCTCTTCATGTTCAGCTTTTTAGCAGAAGCCTGAAGGTTTTGTGCCAATATTGTCTGGTATTTGGAACTGTTCATTATTCCCTCTACCTTGACTAAGGCCCCAGTTCCAGCTGAAGAAAAACAGCCCCAAAGCATGATGCTGACACCACCATGCTTCACTGTGGGTATGGTGTTCTTTTGGTGATATGCAGTGTTGTTTTTGCGCCAGACATATCTTTTGGAATTATGGCCAAAAAGTTCAACTTTGGTTTCATCAGACCAGAACACCTTTTGCAACATGCTTTTGGGAAACTTCAGATGTGTTTTTGCAAAATTTAGCCGGGCTTGGATGTTTTTATTTGTAAGAAAAGGCTTCTGTCTTGTCACTCTACCCCATAGCCCAGACATATGAAGAATACGGGAGATTGTTGTCACATGTACCACACAGCCAGTACTTGCCAGATATTCCTGCAGCTTCTTTAATGCTGCTGTAGGCCTCTTGGCAGCCTCCCAGACCAGTTTTCTTCTCGTCTTTTCATCAATTTTGGAGGGACATCCAGTTCTTGGTAATGTCACTGTTGCACCATATTTTCTTCACTTGATGATGACTGTCTTCACTGTGTTCCATGGTATATCTAATGCCTTGGAAATTCTTTTGTACCCTTCTCCTGACTGATACCTTTTAACAATGAGATCCCTCTGATGCTTTAGAAGCTCTCTGCGGACCATGGCTTTTGCTGTAGGATGCGACTAACAAAATGTCAGGAAAGACCTACTAGAACATCTGAACTTTATTTGGGGTTAATCAGAGGCACTTTAAATGATGACAGGTGTGTACTGACTCCTATTTAACATAATTTTGATTGTGATTGCTTAATTCTGAACACAGCTACATCCCCAGTTATAAAAGGGTGTTCACACTTAAGCAACCATATTATTTTAGTTTTTTATTTTTATTTCCCTTTACCTAAAATATTTCAATTTGTTTTTCAATTGAGTTGTACAGTTTATAGGTCACATTAAAGGTGGAAAAAGTTCTGAAATGATTTATCTTTGTCTCATTTTTTTACGTCACAGAAACCTGACATTTTAACAGGGGTGTGTATACTTTTTATATCCACTGTATATGGTATATTCTGGTGTATTTGTAAACTTCTTAAGGCTGAATTAGGCTGCGTTTAGTATGTCATGATATGGAGCTGCTCACTTGTGTGGCCATGTTCGTTGGCGTACGGCTCCGCCCCCTTGTAATGCATTTTTTTATGTGTTTTGTGACACTTTTTTATCACAAAACAGTTAACCAGAGCAATGAGGATGTGCTATCCCGACAAGTGTTTACTTCAATTGTGCTCAAGCGTTTGTGTTTACTTTTTACTTGGAATACGAGCACCCACAATAAACCCCTTTTCCGCTTGTGCATAACTATTAACACGCCACTTGTAATCTTGCCCTATATAGGAAAAATATAGTTTTTAAGATGGCAACAGTGTAAACAGAGCCTACATTTTTCAATAACTATGGTTTAATATTTTAAAACTTGAATTCCATAATTTAAGACTAACAAGATAGCAAAAAGGAGATGCTCACAATCAAGAAACGCTGATATTAAATCAAGCAACTTAGCGAACAGATGCATTAATTCCAATCTTTTAGAGTTTGACAACTTAGCTATGTTTTTGTTTTTGCTTTCTTACCTACTTCATTTCTCTCTGTTAGAAGCACATCTGTTTGAACTCATATGTTCACCCAAAATATGTATGCAACTACAGTGGATATAAAAAGTCTTCACGCAGGGGCATGCCCAAGCAGTGGCTCTGAACGGCCGCATCTTTCTTGAGCTCCAGGAGAGGAAATCATAATCCACCGGTTAATCGTTCCATAACCACAGCAATTACTATAAATACTATTGATATTGTACCTTTACACAATCTGCAAGCTTATTTCAGCCTAAATGGCTGTATTGATGACCCTTGAGACGGAAAAGGACACCTGAGGCCTGATACAGCGGCAAATTCACAGGCAACGCCCCCCCTGGCCTGCCGGGGTTTCCAGCCAGAACTGGTTATAATCCAAGCCTTCCTTAACACCCCAGACTGCCCATAACACTCATCATATTAACCAGCAGGAATAAGCCTTAATACAGCAGCACGGTAGGAAATAATAATGAACCCTAATGACTCCACGTGGGTTGAAAACAGGATTCACTGAGTGTAAAACTAGAGGCTCTGTTTCAAACTTTAATAGATAAAGCACTCTCTGAACAAGAGCTTCAGCTCCTTATGGATAAAGTGCCATCAGCGAGATCGGTGGAAGCCACATTGCAACACCCCACGGCATACAGGCCCAACATACCCTTGGGGCCCGGAGAGTTCAAGCAACTTAAACTACAGAAGTTTAGGGTCTTTTCTCAACTAACCAGTTACTTAACAACCTCATCCTTTCTGACAACCCCGAGCGATAATCGCTTGCCAACGGACAATCTGTGTTGGGAAAGCATGCAAACCACATCCCCTGTCTCACAATCAGATCATTCGGAGCAGGAAAAATCACCTACCACCTCATAACAGCACCCGGAATAACGTCAAGCAGCAATTCAATGAAGGCTCCGGTCATCAACATTACTAGCTCCACCAGTGATGAGTGGGTAGCACCTTTAATTATAAGACCGCCTTGGGATCTTACTGTAATGATTAGCAAAGGCCTGCGCTATATACTGCTCACGCACACATAAATACAACATACCATAACTAAAAATGGAACACATAAAGAGGGAGAAGCTGCTGTAGCATCCAACCCACTTATACATGTCTAATAAGTTGACACACCATTTTTGGGGTTAAACCGATGGTGTATACCATTTACCTATATATTAACCCCTTGGGTGCGGCGCATGAAGGGGTCCACTCATATTTTGTAGAAGCGGTACCAACACATATCTGATAGATTGGAGGATAGAATACCAATGTGACAAATAACCAGAGAATGTAAAGTCTTCTCCAACATCAAGTAATTATCCACAATAACTAACAACTCACCACTGTTTGACAATTTAAGAATAGCAAAGTTGTATAACCATTGAGCAGTAATGTTTTTCAAATCTTTTTATATACACCTTATCAACCAGTACTGGGCATCTGGGGTATGTAATGTCTATTTTCACAGTTCTGGCTGTTTACATCTTTATGTTCAATCTACCTTGTTACTGTACCATATTATTTTAAGATGTACATTTTTGTTTTTTGTTTTTCTGTTTTGTCTATATTAAATCCCTAGCTCTATAACACTACTTCAATGCAGGTCCAAGATTGACATATTCAGTTTAAAGGGACTGAAAATGAGGACTACATCTTTAGGAGTACAATCCAATATCATAGAATATGACACAAATATTCAACATGTCTGTACTGTATACTGGAAATATATTTGTAATGTCCTTAATAAAACAAAAACAAAAAAACAAACAAAAAAAGTCTACATGCCAGTGGTGGCTGGTCTATTGGGGCAGTGAGGGCAGTACCCTTCCAAATGCCCCCCTAATGTCCCATTATTATTATGCTTTTCTTAATTTTATTTTTCATTCTTAATTATTCTGAGTAATTTGTATTTAGGTAGTGCAATTTTATTCTAATGTTTATGCTTTTTTACATGGAATCATGCATCCTTAAAATACCACCTTAAAAGCAGGAGAGGGATATGAAAGAATATCAAAGGTACTTAATCTACCATGGAGCACTACTAAAACCATTATTAATAAGTGGAGAAAATATGGCATTACAGATACATTGCAAAGATCAGGACAACCCTCCAAAGTTTATGAGAGGATGAGAACACTTACCTCTACCAAGAGGGCAACAACAACACTGAAGGTGCTAAAGGAATTTCTCGCAGGTACTGGTCACTCCATGCATGTGGCCACCATTTCCTGTATTCTACACATGTTCGGGCTATTGAGTAATTAGGCAAGACGGAAACCCTTTCTTACAAAAAGGAATATCTAAGCCCATCTACATTATGCCAAAAGATTCATTGTTACCTCAACCCATGAGGAGAAAATGTACTATGGTCTGACATCACAAAGGTTGAACTTTTCAGACTAAATTGTAAAACATATGTTTGGCCAAAGCCAATAAAGCTCAACATCCAAGGAATACTATACCAACTTTAAAGTATGGTAGTGGAAGCATCATGCTTTGGGGGCTACTTCTCTGCAGCTAGGTCAGGGGCTCTTGTCAAGATAGATGGGATAATAAATATCTCCAGATATCATGCTATTTTGGCACAAAACCTGCTGGCCTCTGTCAGAAAGATGAAGAGGAATTCCACATTCCAACATGATAATGATCCAAAGCACGCATCCAAGATGACAAAGGCATAGCTTCAGAAAAGTAAAATCAAAGTCTTAGATTGGCCCAGTCAGAGCCCAGACCTCAATCCCATCAAAAACTTGTGGATTGACCTAAAGAGAGCTGTATATAGGATATAACCTTACAATTCGAAGGAACTTGAACTTTTTTGCAAAAAAGAGAAAAAAGTGGGATAAAATTCCAGTGTCTAGATGTGCAAATTTAATATGTAATAAATACAAAAGGTGCTCTGAAAAAAGTGACTTATGCATGTAGTTTATTTTTATTTAAAATGTTCGTAATAAACAACTATTTGTTTTTTTGTTTTTTGGGGGGGTTCCTCTGGATTTTTGTTTGATTGAAGATCACATTACAGCTGAAAGACATTTACGACTATTTATAGCCACTATAATATTTAACATCTCTTTTGTTCAGCAATCGTATCAGATAAACAAGTAAAAACCTATATTTCATTGGTGTTTTCATTGACTTTACTCAAGCAACCAAGGAAAGAAAAATAAGAAACCAGTAGTAACTAAGAACAAAAAATAATTATTACTGATGTAATTGTGTGTCTAATTGTGAAGTGTTATAAATAAAAGCATTATATTTGATTTACCTATAGAAGTCTAATTAATAGATTAAATACAAACATGTGGCCAGATTACAAATGGAGCACTATTTAGTACTTTCACTTGCACGCTAACTGCGCTAGAAGTAAACCTTTTGCATAAGTCGGGTTGCGCTCGTTTTACAAGTTGAAACTAAAAAGTTATTGCTCGCCCGCTGACCCGATGCGTGCAAAAAGCCGAGCTTAGAATCTCATGCATGCGAAAACCTATTCCCCATAGAAGTCAATGGATCAAAAAAAGTGGGAAAAAAAAACAATCTACTCACGCACAAACACGATCCCATTTCCTCAAGTATGCTAACCTGACATTAAAATATGAATATTTCACATTCCAATGTTCTTCACATAGAAGAATATGTTCTATTTATTCTGAACAGAAAGGTGTGTAGTGATGCTATAGGGACTTTTTAATACATACAAACAGAACAACCATTAAAAAACAAACTCACATGCTGTGACCTCAAACAATATGAGGTATGGTATGCGTAAATAAACTCTCAGGAACTGGTTCAATATCTGAAAAGGTTCCCCTACAGTTCCAATCCCTTTGTTAGGATGAGTCTTAGAATGCATGTGTCAGGGTGCCAGGAATCAGACTGAGACAAGAAGTGCAAAAAGAATCATAGCTTTATTAATAGCAAAAAATATTAAAATGTCCACAAGTCAAATAACAAGTCAGGAGTCAAAAACAGAGCTGGTAGTCAGACGAGCCGAGTCAGGAGCCAAAGCGAATAGTCAGACGAGTCGAGTCAGGAGCCAAAGCGAGTAGTCAGACGAGCCGGAATCAGAAACAAGGAGAACAGCAGAGTCAGGAACAAGCCAGGGATCAGGAACCAGAAGGGACGTTAGACAGCCAGGTAATACACAGGAACTGGAACTCACAAACAGGTCTGAGACAACGCAAGGGCAAAGCAACTGAACAGAGGCCCTTTAAATAATAAGTGATGACATCACAATTCTGAAACTGCAACCTGTCTCACATTGATGATGTACACCAGTCTGGGTGAGCAGGAAATGAGCAGCATCACACACTATGCACCAGAGTCAGCAAGAGAGGTGAGTAAAATGGCTGCCAGCAGCACATGGCAAACAAAGCAGAGAAAAAACCCTGACAGTACCCTCCCCTCAACGACCCCTCCCCCACAGGAGGACAAAAGGCTTATTGGGGAAATGGGCATGGAAGGCACGGAGGAGGGCGGGAGCATGAACATCAGAGGAGGGAACCCATGAACGCTCCTCCGGACCGTAACCCCTCCAGTGAACCAAATACTGTACGCGGCCCCTGGACATACGAGAGTTGACAATGCTGCTGACCTCATATTGTTCATGGTTGTCAACAAAGATAGGATGGGGACAAGGCAACACAGTGGTAAACCGATTACAAACCAATGGTTTCAAGAGGGAGACATGAAAAACATTGGAGATGCGCATTGCAGGAGGAAGGTCAAGAGCGCAGGCCACAGGATTGACCCGTAGGAGTATTCAAAAAGGACCAATATAATGGGGAGCCAGTTTATTGGAAGGCACACGAAGGTTCAGGTTGTGGGAGGACAGCCAAACCCTCTGACCAACCTGGTAGGAAGGCACAGGCAGACTCCTACGATTAGCCTGGAACTTTTGGAGCTGCATAGAACGATGAAGGCAATCCTGAATCTGCACCAACGTGGAACGGAGTTTCTGGAGATGCTCCTCCAAAGCTGGAATACCCTGAGACATGAATGAATATGGGTTGAAACCCATAATTCGCCATGAACGGTGATGACTTGGAGGAAGCATTAATAGCACTATTACGAGCAAACTCTGCCCAAGGTAACAGTTCAGACCAATTATTGTGGTGATCTGAGACATAGCAATGGAGGAACTGTTCCAGAGCTTGATTAGACCATTCCGCAGCCCCATTGGATTGAGAGTGATATGCAGAGGAGAAGGAAAGCTGGATCCCCATTAGAGCACAAAAGGAACGCCAAAATCTGGAAAAAAAACTGGCTACCCCGGTCCGACACTATCTCCTTGGGTAACCCATGTAAACAGAAGACCTCCCGGGCAAAAATTGAAGCAAGCTCCTGAGCGGTAGGCAGCTTCTTCAAGGGAATGCAATGTGACATTTTAGAAAAACGGTCAACCACCATAAGGAAAACAGTATTGCCATTGGAAACAGGGAGCTCGACAATGAAGTCCATGGAAAAATGTGTCACCATTAGCAATAGGTTGAAGAAGACCCACAGGAAGACGTCGAGGAGTCTTATTCTGTGCACAAACTGAGCAGGAGGCAACATATGCAGCAACATCAGGACGAAGATCTGGACACCAGAATTGTCGAGTGACAGACCAAATCATTTGGTTCTTGCCTGGGTGACCTGCGGCTTTAGGATAGTGGTAAGTGTGCAAAAGTTCGAAGATTCTCAGGAACAAAACACTTACCACTAGGTTTCTCAGGAGGTGCATTGGTTTGTGCAGCCAGGATCTCCTCCCCCAAGGGAGAAGTCAAATTAGTACCTATGGTAGCCAAAATATGTTCAGGAGGTATAACTGGAGTAGGTACAAACTCCTCCTTGGAGAGATGCAAAAATTGTCAAGAGAGGGCATCAGCCCTTAAATTCTTACTACCAGGAAGGTAAGAGACCACATAATTAAACCGAGACAAAAACAGCGCCCATCTGGCCTGTCAGGGCGACAAACGTTTGGCTTCAGATAGATAAGTTAAATTCTTGTAGTCAGTAAGAATGAGCACGGGTACGCTAGCTCCCTTGAGAAGATGCCTCCATTCCTTGAGTGCTAAAATTATGGTCAGTAATTCCCTGTCGCCAATTTCAAATTGCACTCCGCTGGAGATAATTCCTTAGATAAGAATCCGCATGGATGCAAGGAACCGTGAGGCGTAGGACGTTGAGACAAGAAGGAACCTACTCCAGTCTCAGACGCATCGACCTCAAGAATGAAAGGCAGGACAGGGTTAGGATGAGCCAGAACTGGAGCGGCAGCAAAGGCAGTCTTAAGGCTATTAAAGGCCTTTAATGGCAGTAGGTGACCAATGGAGTGGATCATTCTGTTTATGGTTCATGTCTGTGATAGCTTTGACCAAGGAAGAAAAGTTTTTAATATACTTTCCATAGTAATTGGCGAACCCCAAAAAAACGTTGAATAGACTGAAGACCAACTGGGCGAGGCCACTGCCGAACTGCAGACAACTTGTCAGGATCCATGGAGAACCCTGCAATGGAGATAACATAACCTAGGAAGGTTACTTGAGTTTTATGGAACTCACATTTCTCGAGTTTACAAAACAGGCCGTTCTCACATAGTCTCTGAAGAACCCGTATAACATCAGAACGATGAGCCTCAAGTGTGGGTGAGTGTATGAGGATGTAGTCTAAATACGCCACAACACGCTGTTGCAACATATCTCATAGGACATCATTAATAAATTCCTGAAAACATCAGGAGCATTACATAGGCCAAAGGGAATTACAAGACACTCATAATGCCCGCTCCTGGTGTTAAATGCTGTTTTCCATTCGTGACCCTCCTTGATTCTAACGAGATTGTGCGCTCCTCTCAAATCTAGTTTAGAAAACCATTGAGGTGGTCAAAGAATTCCGTGATGAGCGGAATAGGGTAAGTATTCTTAATGGTAAGATGATTAAGACCCCTATAATCGATGCATGGTCTTAACTTGCCTCCCTTTTTCTTCACAAAGAAGAAGCCAGCCCCTGCAGGAGAGCAGGATTTGCTGATGATCCCCCACGACAGAGCATCGGCAACATACTCCTCCATAGCACAATTCTCTGCAACAGACAGAGGGTACACCCGGCCCCGAGGAGGAATGGCTCCGGGTTGCAGGTCTATGGCACAATCGCAAGACCGGTGAGGAGGCAATATACTGGCATGCACCTTGTCAAAAACATCTAGGAACTCTCGGTACTCCTCTGGCAATTAAGATACCGAAGAAGTGCACAAGACTTTAACTGGTTTCTGAAGAAAAGTGGAAATACATTGCGGAGACCACGACAAAATTTCGGACCTGCGCCAATCGAGACTGGGATTGTGCTTTTGGAGCCAGGGATAACCCAGATCAACTGGAAAATGCGGAGAATTTATCACCTGGAACTGGAGGGTTTCAAAATGGAGAGCCCCAACAGCCATGGATAACGGAGCGGTTTCATGAGTAATGAGTGCGGGCTGAAGGGGCCTGCCATCAATGGCTTCAATAGCAAGCGGAATGGACCGAGGCAAAACAGGAATTGAGTGCTTTGATACAAAAGCACTGTCAATGAAATAGCCCGCAGCACCGGAGTCAAAAAGAGCCTGGATGACTATGGTGGAGTCAACCCAGGAAAGGACAACTGTGACAAAAGGTTTATCCTTTAGCGGTTCTGGGGACGAGGATAAACCACCCAAGGTCTGCCCCTGACAGGACCTTAGGTGTGAGCGTTTTTCCGGCCGTGTAGGACAAGACTTCAAAAGGTGGCCCTGTAACCCACAATAGAGGCAGAGCCACTCCCTCCTCCTAAAGGCCCTCTCCTCCACGGAGAGACGCGTGAATCCCAACTGCATCAGCTCAGCAGTACCTGGTGACTCGGGACCAGGAGGCATGGGAGGAGAGGGAGGCATGGGTGGGGATGAACACGTAGGAGACTTCCGCAAGCGCTCCTTGAAAGAGGGCCTCTTTCTGAATCTGATGTTAATTAGGATCAAAAAGACACCAATGCCTCAAGAACCTCTGGTAAATCTCTGGCAGCAACTTCATCTTTAATCACATCAGAGAGCCCATGAAAGAAGGCTGCAACAAGGGCTTCATTATTCCAACCTACCTCTCCGGCAAGCGTACGCAACTCAATGGCATACTGAGCAACAGCTCTTGTACCTTGCTGAATGGACATGAGTCGTTTAGCAGCAAAGGAGGAGAGAGCCAGAACATCAAATACCCTTCGAAAGGAGGCCACAAATTCAGGGTAATTTGAAATCACAGGTTTATTAGTCTCCCACAAGGGATTAGCCCAGGCAAGAGCTGTGTCAGAGAGTAACGAGATGAGAAATCCCACCTTAGCTCTGTCAGAGGGAAACACCTGAGGTAACATCTCAAAGTAAATGCCCATCTGGTTCAAAAACCCTCTGCACTGAATAGGATCACCTCCATATCTCTGAGGTAGAGGTGCAGAACCAGACATGCTCCTGGTAGGACTAGGTGCAGCAGCGGAAACAGGAGCAGCCATAACTTGCGGGACACTTTGGTCCAAATGTGCAGTGCGAGTCAGCAGGGTTTGCAGGGCTAGTGCAAATTGATCCAAGCGGTGATCCTGTTCATCCATCCTGGAAATGATGGTAGGTAAAGGTGGATTATTAGCACCATCAGGATTCATGGCCCTTGCCTAATGTCAGGGTGTCAGGAATCAGACTGAGACAAGTGCAAAAATAATCACAGCTTTATTAATAGCAAAAAATAATAAAATGTCCACAAGTCAAAAAATAAGCCAGGAGTAGGGATGGGCGAATGTGTAAATTTCCGAATTCAAATGTTAGAATGAATGTTATTACCGAAATTCGAATTATAAATTCGAATGTTGATAAGAATGAATATTCTTAAAAATTCTATAATCGAATGCTATTTACAGTTTTCGAATGTCACTTTCGAATTCGAATGTTTATAATTAGATCGTATGTCCACCTTCGAAATTTCGAATTTAACATTCTATTTAACAAATACTATTCAGAAGTTCAATAGTTCATGTGGTAGGGAATCTACTAGTAAATTGATACATAATAGATACAAATATATAATTTTGAATGTTTCTATATAGAATATTGTATAATTCGAATATTACATTTAAAGAAAGCATTAGAAATACTATTGCAAACATATAAATTCGAATTTTTCGAAGCAAATATTTTCGAATGTAATCGTAAAATTCGAAACCAAACATTAGAAAATCAAATGTTAGAATGTTATGTAAACATTCTAAATTCGATTCGAATGAACGAATGTGTTAAAATTCATTTCATTTTTCGAATGTTGTGAAACATTTGCCCATCCCTAGTCAAGAGTCAAAACCAGAGCTGGTAGTCAGACAAGCTGAGTGCTGATAAGAACGAATATTCTTAAAAATTCTATAATCGAAAGCTATTTACAGTTTTCGAATGTCACTTTCGAATTCGAATGTTTATAATTAGATCGAATGTCCACATTCGAAATTTCGAATTTTACATTCTATTTAACAAATACTATTCAGAAGTTCAATAGTTCATGTGGTAGGGAATCTACTAGTAAATTGATACATAATAGATACAAATATATCATTTTGAATGTTTCTATACAGAATATTGCATAATTCGAATATTACATTTAAAGAAAGCATTAGAAATACTATTACAAATATCAATTCGAATTTTTCGAAGCAAATATTTTCGAATGAAATCGTAAAATTCGAAACCAAACATTCGAAAATCGAATGTTAGAATGTTATGTAAACTTTCTACATTCGATTCGAACGAATATGTTAAAATTCATTTCATTTTTCGAATGTTGCGAAACATTTGCCCATCCCTAGCCAGGAGTCAAAACCAGAGCTGGTAGTCAGACGAGCTGAGTCAGGAGCCAAAGCGAATAGTCAGACGAGCCGAGTCAGGTGCCAAAGTGAGAACAGCAGAGTCAGGAACAAGCCAGGGATCAGGAACCAGAAGGGACGTCAGACAGTCAAGTAATACACAGGAACTGGAACTCACAAACAGGTCTGAGACAACGCAAGGGCAAAGCAACTGAACAGAGGCCCTTTAAATAATAATTGATGACATCACAATTCTGAGACTGCAACCTGTCTTACATGGATGATGTACACCAGTCTGGCCATAAAAGTGAGTGCAGGAAATGAGCAGCATCACACACTATGCACCAGAGTCAGCAAGAGAGGTGAGTAAAATGGCTGCCAGCAGCACATGGCAAACAAAGCAGGGAAAAAACCCTGACAGCATGGAAAGTACTGGGCAAGTCCCCAGCCTGATTAATACACGTCCAAATAAAAGAGTTAAAATTGCACTCGCAAGTGCCTGTGGTTAAAACAAAGTTAAGAATTCCCTTACACGCTTCATAAGTTCAAACTTAAGTCCTTCTTCCTCAAAAAGGCCTCTGAGGAAGAAGGACTTAACTTTGAACCTTTAAAACGCATAAGGGAATTCTGTTATGTGTAGAACATTGGAATGTGAAATATTTACAGTAAATATATAGCATAACACTTTGTTAAATATCAATATTTCATAAATATGTTTTAATCTACTTGACAGCAAAGGGCTCCAATGCACTTCTTTATATGTCTATATTTGTGAAAATATAAATGTATGTATTTATATGTGTATCTATGTCTGTAAATACATATATACACATATAAATACATACATTTATATTTTCACAAATATAGACACATATATATATATATATATATATATATATATATATATATATATATATATATATATATATATACATACCTATACATCTTTAGACATGTATATGTGTCTATCTCTATGTAAAAGCCCTTTTCCTGCCTTTTTTTCTAACACCTGAGATCTCATATCTTTGAGTCTTTATAACTTTTGTGTGAAATATTTTTTAAGAATCATTTTATTAAATGGTGTTATTATGAGTGTAACTGTTGTGTAATGTATTTTTTATGGGTTCTGTGACATTTTTTAGTTTCGCGAAACAGTTAACCAGAGCTTTGAGGTCACAGTAATATTTCTAGTATAAATCACGATTGCACTCACGTGTTTGCATTTACTTTCAACTTGTAATGTGAGTACAATTTAACTTGCGTGCAAATGATAGCGATCCACTTGTAATCTGGCTCAGGAAGGGGTAAGGGAAGATACTGCTGCCAATATTGGAGAATAAAAAGTCTAATAATAAATTCATAATAGATTCTTATGACTGTTAAAGTAGAAAAAGCTGCAGTTAAAGTAATTCAATTAATAAAAAAATACTGAATGCTCTTGCTTACAAGAAACTTTTCTCCAAATTAGGATTGCTTACTTGGGTGCACCATATAAGCAAAAAAAATGTAGTCTTACTTTTCCATATCATCATCAATTGCACAATCATTTTTATGCAGCAATGGGTAGGCATGTGTGATTTGCTAATACAGACACAAAAACAACCTAGTTTTGCCGTATATAGCGATTATGCACTAACATATTGCAAAACTAGAGTTTTCTCTCTTAGGTTTGGAGCAATACTAATATGTTTTGAAGTAAATTACAGATTTTAAAGGTACAGTAAAGTCAAAATTAAACTTTCATGATTCAGATAGAGCATGCAAATTTAAACAACTTTCCAATTTACTTCTATTATCAAATTTGCTTTGTTCTCTTGGTATTCTTTGTTGAAGACTACACCTGGTAGGCTGTGTCTACAGCAGTCTATGGCAGAGTGTTTGAAACTATGTATAAGATTGCTAATAACAATGTTGCAAACAATACTGCCAGATGGCTTAAGATACATGCAAATACCTGAGCTCACCTAAAATTACTCTTTAACAAAGGTTACCAAGGGAACAAAGCAAATTGATAAGTTATGGAGATTGGAAAAATGTTTAAAATGTCATGCTCTATCCAATCAATGTAAGTTTAATGTTGTCTTTGCTGTCCCTTTAACTTAAAGGAATATAAAACCCAATGTGTTCCTTCATGATTCAGATAGAACAATTTTAAACAACTTTCCAATATAATTCTATTATCAAATTTACTTCATTCTCTTGGTATCCTTTATGGAAAGAAGCAGCAATGCACTACTGGGAGCGAGCTGAGCACATCTGATAAGCCAATGACAAGAGGCATATGTGCAATCACCAATCAGCAGCTAGCTCCCAGCAGTGCACTGTTGCTTCTGAGCATACCTAGGTATGTTTTTCAACAAAGGACAAGATAATGAAGCAAATAGAAGGAGAAAAGCTGTTTAAAAGTGCATGTTCTATCTTAATCCTGAAAGTTTCATTTTGTTTCTACACCAAAATTTGGGGTGCAAAAACTTGACAACAAAGGTAAATATCAAAGATACAGAGAATACTGATGGGGAATCACATTTATTTATTTAATTTTAAACAACTTTACAATAGACTTCCATTAACAAAATGTGCACAGTATTTTTTATTTACACTTTTGGAGTCACCAGCTCCATTTGAGCATGTGCAAGAATTTACAAAATATGCCTATATGCATTTGTGATTGGCTGATGACTGTCACATGATGCATTAGAAGTGTTAATTATGCAAATCTACTTTATTTACAGATCCTTAAAGTGAAGGTCAAGTCTGGGTGACTCATTCACAACGTTCTGCTGTTGATTTGAAATGATGTGGACTTTCTTTAATCATTTTGCCTACATTTGAATCATACCATAGTTTTTTTTACCTTTTATTTATTACCCGTTACACTCTATTTGTCCACCCGCCATCTTAGTTAACTTGATTGACAGAAATCTAAGATGTAATTCTCCAATCTCTATTTCCCCCAGGGGGGTTCATCCCCTTTCTTAAAACGTCACTACTAAGTGATGCGCATGCGTAACTTCATTGACAGCGTCATGTCTCTGAGGCTCGTTCATGAGACGCGCATGCGTATTCCGCTTCCTGTTTCTAAACTTGATACAGCGGTTCGAGTAGTTCAAAAATGCTAATGATGCACATGATTGCATAGCACTCAATGAATGTATGTATTCATTCATTGAATACTATGTTTCACTTACAGGACCACAAAATATAACGCATGCGCAATTCGGTGCACATACGCATGGCTATCTTGTGCACACGCTTTAGACAGACATAGAAAGCGTGTGGCACCGCTCGCTACGTCACTACTGCAAAATAAGGAAGTGGTGGAGGGGAGGAGTCGCAATGCAAACGGGAAGTTTTTTTATATTCAATTTTTTATATAAAGAAATATGTAAAGACAAAAATTAAGTTAGCGACTTGAATAAATTTCAGTAGTGCAGTGGCCGGAAATTGACCTTTACTTTAAAGAGATAGACCAAATTTTAATGGGAGGAAAAAACAAAACAAAAAAAAAATGTTTTCAATGCAATGTATAATTAACATTGCAGTAGAGATGCATGTGGTCTGGACATTGAAAAAAATGTTTTGCAGCCCAGTGAATGTCTGTTTACCTTTATTTAATAGCAATCCCTTACACTGAGTATTTTTTTAAGTTTTGCCACAGTGGTCAGTCCAGTCAATCCGATGCTATACGACATGCTGATGGTGCCCTTCAGATGGAATTTCATCTGATTCATCCATATTACATACATTCACAAAGTGTACATTAAAATATATACCTGTGTGAGCACATTTGATCAATTTTAAAAGAAATATCAGTAACCCTATAAGTGATCTGCATTGCTTTTTAGTGGGAGTTTTCTTTGAAGAACATTGCAGACCTGTTAAGTCCCATAGTGAAAGTTTCATGTTAAATAAACCTTTAAAAATCTACCCGTGTGTGTACCCTTTTATCTAGCAGAAAGAAGCAAAGCAGGCTACCTCTATACAATACCTAGCGAAATGTAAGCAGCAGAAGCATAAATCGGCTGAAGCGGCATATCAGTCAATAGACTATAGGCTCCTTGTGTGGAACAAAAACACAACCACACAAAAAGTAAAGTCGCTCTTCGGCCGCTATACTCACTGTGTTTCCTTGCACAAGTCTGAGGATATCCCCATACCTCCACGGTTTCCCTGGGGGTCGCGATACACCATTTCTGAGCATTAACTGTATAAGTTTATATTGTATTTAAGGAGAAACAAAAGTGATAAAATGTTCTTTGAAGGGTTAATTGAACTGGGTTTTTTGCACCATGGCAACGAAGGGCTATTTAAAGGGACATAAAACCCAATTTTAAACAACTTTCTAATTTACTTATATTATATAATTTGTTTTATTCTCTTGACATTCTTTGCTGAAAAGCATATCTAGATAGGCTCAATAACTGCTGATTGGTTCCTGCACATAGAAACCTTATGTGATTGGCTCACCCATGTGGATTGCTTTTTCTTCAACTAATGATTTCTTAAAAATGAAGCAAAATAAATAATAGAAGTAAATTGAAATATTGTTAAAATTTGTATTCTCTATCTGAATCATGAAAGAAAATGTTTGGGTTTAGAGCCCCTTTAAGCTCTAGATGGTAACTGTTTAGTACGGTCTATGATTACGGCACGCTTGAGAAGCTGAAATGCGTCAGACCAAATCTTTACTGGAATATTTTAATGTCTGATAAATAAATTACATTTTATCATTTTTCTAAACCTGGTAGCAATCGTTTATTTTGTACCCTTTTATCTGCTGGTTTTAGCATTTTCCAAATAACAAATTAGTCATTAAAATACAAATCCATGCAACAATTCTATTTTTTCTGGTCACCCTCAAATTGGAACCTACAAGCACTACCTTAAATTTAGTCAGGGTTCTGTGAGATCACTCATGCATATAAAACAAGTCTATTTAAAGGGACATTAAACACTTTGAGATGGTTGCATAAAATGAGTATTTGTATATATATAAATAAACTTTGCAATATACTTTTATTATTTATCTTGTCCCCTTTTCCTGTAATTCCATTCTGCAATTGTGAGCTTTTCAGTTCCTGATAGAAATGAATATGCAGAATACTATTATATTCCACAAAGCCATCGGCTGCACACTCTAGTGACCAATTTATAACTGTCCCTAATTGGCGACAGCAGAAAAGGTAACCTAAGTTACAACATAGCAGCTTCCATTGTTTGATAGACACTAAAACTTTACACTTATATTGTCAATATTTAAACAACGAATGAAACTTTAAAAATCTAGCATTTATTTACGGCTAGAATACAAATTGATTGATAAATTATCGAACGACCTCAAACGGGCTAATTTGCGGGCGTGCGATAATTAACCAACCATTACAAGTGGCTGGTTATTGCTACCGCAATATTGTGGTAGCAATTAGTGCTTATACAATTAACCAGAGATCAAATCTCTGGTTCATTTTATAAATCTGCCTCAAATGGCCCCAAAATACAATACAATCTAACATATTTTATTAAAAAATAAAGATAGTAGCATCTTTATTTTTTAATAAAAACACTGTACTAGGCAGTATTTTGGGGCTAAAGTTGGTGGGAGTGGGATGTTAGAAAAAAATACAGCACTGAAAAGTACCTTTACATTGCAGTCTATGGGGCCAATTTATCAAAGGTCTTGCGGACCTGATCCGACAGTGCGGATCAGGTCTGCAAGACCTCGCTGAATACGCTCTCCGTATTCAGCATTGCACCAGCAACTCACAATAGCTGCTGGTGCAACGCCGCCCCCTGCAGACTCGCCAGCAGGGAGGTGTCAATCAACCCGATCGTACTCAATCGGGTTGAATTCCGGTGATTTCTGTCCGCCTGCTCAGATCAGGCAGACAGGGTTATGGAGCAGCGGTCTTTAGACCGCTGCTTCATAACTGCTGTTTCTGGTGAGTCTTCAGACTCGCCAGAAACACGGGCCCACAAGCTCCGTTCGGAGCTTGATAAATGGGCCCCTATGTGAACTGTGTTTTTATTTGTATATGTTAATACACTTATATATTTATGTGTTAATATCCCTGACAAAGTGCCGTGTTTGGGCAGAAAACGTGTTGGATTGTTGCTGTAGCGTAGGGAGTGGCATCTGCCTTTTACATACAATGTATGACGTACAATTTCCACAATGGTTGGTGAGACATTCACATATGATGGCGACTGGTATATCAGCAAACATAAGTCTGTGGCCTAAAGTTTATAGTCGGAGGAATGTCTCTTGTTGGTGTGAAGTCTTCACAATATCAAAGTATAGAATTAACATAATATAACATATGAGCTTAGAGTATAACTTACTCAATCGATATAGAACAAAACATAGAACAAAGCATAACAAAAACAACAAAAAGGACAAGGCAGTATTGTTAAATAGCTAAACAATATATATTCTTCTAGGTTTTTCGACATGTAATTTATTATTTATTTATTCACATCCGGCTAGATTACGAGTCTTGCGTTATGAATAAAAAAGCAGCGTTAAGCCTCATAACATTGCTTTTTTACTCCCGCTGGTATTACAAGTCTTGCAGATTTAAGGACACTGCACACTTTTTTGGCCTTACCGCAAATCAACTTACGCAAATTGCGTATAGTCTATTTTCTATGGGACTTCCATAGCGCCGGTATTACAAGCTTGTCCTGGGAGGCCAAAAAGTGAGCGGTACACCCTACCCCGTCAAGATTCGTACCGCATTCTAAAGTCAGTAGTTATGAGTTTTTCACTACAACACTGTAGCATACAACTCATAACTAAAGTGCTAAAAAGTACATTAACACCCTCCCACATCGCAAACACTAAAATAAAATTATTAACCCCTAATCTGCCGCTCTGGACATCGCCGCCACTAGAATAAACATATTAACCCCTAAACCGCCGCACTCCCGCATCGCAAACACTAGTTAAATATTATTAACCCCTAATCTGCCGTCCGTAACATCGCCGCCACCTATCTACATTTATTAGCCCCTAATCTGCCACCCCCAACATCGCCGCCACTATATTAAATTTATTAACCCCTAAATCTAAGTCTAACCCTAACACCCCCTAACTTAAATATAATTAAAATAAATCTAAAGAAACATTACTATCATTACATAAATAATTCCTATTTAAAACTAAATACTTACCTATAAAATAAACCCTAAGCTAGCTATATAACTAATAGTTACATTGTATCTAGCTTAGGGTTTATTTTTACAGGTTTGTATTAACTATTTACTAACTACCTAGCTAAAATAAATACAAATTGACCTGTAAAATAAAACCTAACCTAAGTTACAATAACACCTAACACTACACTACAATTAAATAAATTCCCTAAATTAAATACAATTACCTAAATTCAAAACAATTAGCTAAATTACAAAAAAAAACACTAAATTACAGAAAATAAAAAAATTACAAGATCTTTAAACTAATTACACCTAATCTAATAGCCCTATCAAAATAAAAAAAGCCCACCCAAAATAAAATAAACCCTAGCCTAAATTAAACTACCAATAGCCCTTAAAAGGGCCTTTTGTGGGGCATTACCCCAAAGAAATTAGCTATTTTACCTGTAAAAAAAAAATACAAACAAACCCCCAACAGTAAAACCCACCAGCCACACAACCAACCCCCCAAATAATACCCTAACTAAAAAAAACCTAAGCTCCCCATTGCCCTGAAAAGGGCATTTGGATGGGCATTGCCCTTAAAAGGGCATTTAGCTCTATTGTGGCACAAAGCCCTAAACTAAACAAAAAAACCACCCAATACCCCCTTAAAAAATCCTAACACTAACCCCCGAAGATCCACTTACCGGGAGAAGTCTTCATCCAAGCGGCAAGATGTCCTCAACGAAGCCGGCAGAAGTGGTCCTCCAGACGGGCAGAAGTGGTCCTCCATACAGGCAGAAGTCTTCACCCAGACGGCATCTTCTATCTTCATCCTTCCGACGCAGAGCAGCTCCATCTTCAAGACATCCCGCGCGGAGCATCCTCTTCTTCCGACGTCTTCTTGCTGAATGAAGGTACCTTTAAGTGACATCATCCAAGATGGTGTCCCTTAGATTCCGATTGGCTGATAGAATTCTATCAGCCAATCGGAATTAAGGTTGAAAAAATCCTATTGGCTGATGCAATCAGACAATAGGATTGAACTTCAATCCTATTGGCTGATCCAATCAGCCAATAAGATTGAGCTTGCATTCTATTGGCTGATTGGAACAGCCAATAGAATGCCAGCTCAATCTTATTGGCTGATTTAATCAGCCAATAGGATTGAAGTTCAATCCTTTTGGCTGATTGCATCAGCCAATAGGATTTTTTCAACCTTAATTCCGATTGACTGATAGAATTCCGATTGGTTAATGCCTTTTTAAGGGCAATGCCCATCCAAATGCCCTTTTTAGGGCAATGGGGAGCTTAGGTTTTTTTATTTAGGGTTTTATTTGGGGGGTTGGTTGTGTGGGTGGTGGGTTTTACTGTTGGGGGGGTTGCTTGTATTTTTTTTGCAGGTAAAAGAGCTGATTTCTTTGGGGCAATGCCCAGCAAAAGGCCCTTTTAAGGGCTATTGGTAGTTTAGTTTAGGCTAGGGTTTTTTTTTTTATTTTGGGGGGGGGGGGGGCTTTTTTATTTTGATAGGGCTATTAGATTAGGTGTAATTAGTTTAAATATTTTGTAATTTGTTTATTATTTTCTGTAATTTAGTGGGGGGTTTTGTACTTTAGCTAATTTAATTTAATTTATTTAATTGTTGTTAATGTAGGGAATTTATTTAATTATAGTGTAGTGTTAGGTGTTAGTGTAACTTAGGTTAGGTTTTATTTTACAGGTCAATTTGTATTTATTTTAGCTAGGTAGTTATTAAATAGTTAATAATAACTATTTAGTAACTATTCTACCTAGTTAAAATAAATACAAACTTGCCTGTGAAATAAAAATAAACCCTAAGCTAGCTACAATGTAACTATTAGTTATATTGTAGCTAGTTTAGGGTTTATTTTATAAGTAAGTACAGGTGGCCCTCGTTTTACAACGGTTCAATTTGCACCGTTTCAGAATAACAACCTTTTTTTTCAGTCATGTGACTGCTATTGAGAAGCAGTGCATTGATTAAAATAGCCAGTAGGTGGAGCTGTCCGCTTATGTTGCAGCAAAGATATGCAAGCCAAGCAAGCTGAAATTAATCATTTTAACCAGACCTGAGCTATCGAGCAGCTTGCCAAGGAACAAGATCTTCCTGTCTATAAATCAGTCCAGATTGGAATGCATAGAAAGAACTGTTAGCAGAAAAATGCATGTAAAGTCTGTGTTGTGTGATTATTTTATCAGGTTTATAATGCTGTTTAGCAAATGTTTTTGTTCATTTAACTTAGTTTAATTATATATTCTGTGTTGTGTGATTATTTTATCAGGTTTATAATGATGTTTAGCATTTAAAGTCTTCATTTCAAAGCTTTAAAAATAATGTATTAGGTGTTACTTATGACAATTTTGAGAAGGGCCTGGAACCTAACTCCCTCACTTCCCATTGACTTACATTATTAACTGGGTTTCAATTTACAACGGTTTCGATTTACAACCATTCCTTCTGGAACCTAACCCCGGCGTAAACTGAGGGCTACCTGTATTTAGTTTTAAATAGGAATAATTTAGGTAATGATAGTAATTTGTATTTATATTTATTTAAATTAAATTATATTTAAGTTAGGGGGTGTTAGGGTTAGGGTTAGATTTAGGGGTTAATAAATATAATATAGTGGCAACGACGTTGGGGGCGGTAGATTAGGGGTTAATAAATGTAGGTAGGTGGCAGCGATGTTAGGGGCGGCAGATTAGGGGTTAATAATATTTAATTAGTGTTTGCGATGCGGGAGTACGGCGGTTTAGGGGTTAATATGTTTATTATAGTGTCGGGGACGTTGGGGGCGGCAGATTAGGGGTTAATAACATTATGTAGGTGTCGGCGATGTTGTGGTCAGCAGATTAGTGGTTAATAAATATAATGTAGGTGTCGGCGATGTTGGGGGCAGCAGATTAGGGGTTCATAAGTATAATGTAGGTGGCAGCGATGTCTGGAGCGGCAGATTAGGGGTTAATAAGTATAATGCAGGTGTCGGCGATGTCGGGGGCGGCAGATTAGGGGTTAATAAGTGTAAGATTAGGGGGTTTTAGACTCGGGGTTCATGTAAGGGTGTTAGGTGTAAACATAAATTTAGTTTCCCCCTAGGAATCAATGGGGCTGCGTTACTGAGCTTTACACTGCTTTTTGGCAGGTGTTAGACTTTTTCTCATCCGGCTCTCCCCATTGATGTCTATGGGTGGGGAAATAGTGCACAAGCACGTACAACCAGCTTACCGCTGATTTAAAGGGACACTGAACCCAAATTGTTTCTTTTGTGATTCAGATAGAACATTCAATCTTAAGCAACTTTTTAATTTACTCCTATGATAATTTTTTTCTTCGTTCTTTTGCTATCTTTACTTGAAAAAGAAGGCATCTAAGCTTTTTTCTTAGTTCAGCACTCTGGACAGAACTTTTTTATTGGTGGATGCATTTATCCAACAATCAGCAAGGACAACCCAGGTTGTTCACCAATAATGGGCTGGCATCTAAACTTACATTCTTGCATTTCAAATAAAGATACCAAAAGAATAAAGAAAATTTGATAATAGGAGTAAATTAGAAAGTTGCTTAAAATGTCATGCTTTATCTAAATCATGAAAGAAAAAATTTGGGTTCAGTGTCCCTTTAAGCAGCGTTGGTATTGGAGTGCGGTATGGAGCACAATTTTGCTCTACGCTCACTTCTTGCCTTTTAACGCCGGGTTTAGAAAAACCTGTAATACCAGCGCTGTAGGAAAGTGAGCAGTGACAATAACGTGCAAGTTAACACCGCACCCCTCATAACGCAAAACTCGTAATCTGGCCGATCAACTTTAGTTAAGTGTGTTTAACTATCAGTCCCAATAAAATTGAATATTGTGAATTGAATATTGTGAAAAAGGGCTTAAAGTAGTAATATATTTCTTGTAGTAGGGTTTTGTTAACTTTATTTTCCCATGCCAACATGGAGGGTGCTTCTTTTTTCTTCCAATTTAGCACTATTATCTGTCTAGCAGAGTTTAGTAGAAACTGGCATAAAGCCAGTTTAATTTTGCATCTAATTCCTTCTTGTAGATTAAACAAACATAATTGGGAATTGGGATATATGTCTTGAGTTGTTCAATTACCTTGGACCAGAAGGTCTGAATTGTGTTGCATGACCACCATATATGTAGCATATCACCCTTCTTCTCCCCACGTCTCCAAAATATATCGGAAGCGGTTGGGAATAGGTATGGGCAGTATTTTGAACGATGCGTTTCCATGTATGGCTAGGGAAGACCTCTTGCAATTCTTTTTTCCACGCTAGGGTGAATTTGTGTGGATTTGGTGAAGAGGTGGATAGTAATAAGTTCTAGCAGGTGGAGATGATTTTAGTATGTATAGTGGGCTTTAGACAAAGTTTTCAAAACTTGTGAGCTCTCTTATTATCTTATCTCTTTGTTTATGGGAGGTCAAGAAGTGATTGACTTGGTGGTATCTAAACCATGATGTAAAAAAAGTCTGCCTTTTACTTTTTATAAAGGAATAAAGCATTTTTTTTGTTTTAATAGCAACTACATCTGCATTGGATGGTTTATCTTCAGTATTTTTAGAATATATTTCAGTATTGGCACAGGGTTAGCTGTATGGAGTCGGGACTGCATCCAGGTGACTGCATGGGGAAGGAGCCCTTGTGATTGGTCACGCTCTGGAGTTGGCGTCCGTTGTGGAAGTGGAGTGCTTACCCGCAATGTGAAGTACAGCGTATGCTTGAATCCAGTAGATGAAATTCAGTGAGTCCCTATTTTTACACTACTTGTTGATGCATTATAATATACAACTTACAAGAAGGGGACACGGATAATACGCTTATTTGATACATGTAAAATATCCGCAATTTACTGTGTTCAGTGATCTTAGTGATACTAGTTACTAAGGACTGTAACATGAGCAGCTATCGCAAATGACTATTTGGATGCATGGATACATTATAATACAAAAACTGGATCAATGATTAATAACAGGATATAAAAAAACATATACTGTTTATTGCAAAAGTAAATAGAAAAGTGAGAAATGGTGTCTGAACATATAATATAAGAGTTTCATTGTGTATTTAAGTGTTAATTTAAATGTAGCCACCAATCAGCAAGTGTTGCCCAGGTGCTGAACCAAAAATGGGCCAGCTCCTAAGCTTTACATCCCTGCTTTATTTCAAATAAAGATAGCAGGAGAACGAAGAAAAAATTATAATAGGAGAAAGTTAGAAAGTTACTAAAAAATGTGGGTTTTGTGTCCCTATAACTAACCAAAAAAAATGTTTTCATGCGTTTTTTGCGTGAAAACTATTTGGCAGCCGGGCCTTTTATCAGCAACAGCCATTTGCAATTGTGCCCACTTGAAAAATACCCTGACAATATCGTCAAAAACTTAAAAAGTTCAGAAAGATTATGATCTAAGGCATAATTGCAGTAATGAATTAACATTCTGATTGTATTTTTGTTGTGTGGATGTTTCATAGTTTAGAAGTGAGATTTGAATTATATTGTAATTTTTTTTTAAACCAGGAAACAATTGTGTTTATTAATATACACATTAAGCATGTACAAAAACTTAACGTAAAAAAGCCATGAAAAATATCAAGGAATGCATTTTTAAGAGAGCAAGGCAGTTGAAATTGAAAAGTGAACAAATCACTCAGTAAATGACTTGGGAATTATTTTATTTTATTATGGATTGGAATAATGCTATCAAACTGTTGTGATGCCAAGTATTGGCAATGCTTCATACTTACTATCTTTTACTGAAGATTCTGTGTGACTGGAAGGCTGGGGGTCCAAGTCAGGGAGACCTGTAACTGGCAATCTGAGGAGGAGGAGGAGGAGTCAGAGAAGAGTCTGCCCAGATAAGGGTGGCGGCGGCGCATGGATATATGTGGGTGGGGTTTGTGTAAGAGAGACCTTTGGTTGGAAAACTGAAAGGGGATTCAGGCTTGTCAAGAGTCTGGACATGTGTGGGTGTTGTCACTGCGAGTGAGACCTTTTATTGTAGTCATGGCAACTAATGGATGAGCCAGGCTGCTAAAGGATGAAATCTGGATGGATGTTGGTGATGTGTGCACAACTCTGGGATCTTTATAAGGGGAGAACTGCGTGAGTGTGAGCAAGCAGAGCCCCACAAAATAGGAATATCTTGCAAAAAGTGGGTTGATTGGAGTTTGACATAAAACGTTGCTTTTTACAATAGATTGGCATTGCCTTTAATTGGAAAACCGATGCAAAGCAGTATGTACAGTTCTTCTAATGGAGGGATAGGAAAGTCAAAATTAAACTTGCAAGAATCAAATAGAGTATGTAATATTAAGACACTTAAAATATTTTCTATTTTCCAATTTACTTTGCTCTCTTGGTATCCATTTTTAATATGCACATATCCTACACTACAGGGAGCTAGCTGGTAATTGGTGCCTGCATAAATGTGTCTCTTGTGATTGGCTAACTAGATGTGTTCAGTTAGCTGCCAGTACTGCAATGCTGTTCCATCAGCAAAGGATAAGAAGTGAATGAAGCAAATTTGATAATAAAAGTACATTTAAAAGTTGTTTAAAATTGTATGCTCTATCCGGATCATGAAAGGCATTTTTAGGGTCTCCTGTCCCTTTAACTAGATAGCTAAACCTAAATATAAATACAGGCAATCTGAAATGTGATGATTTAATGAAATATTTCATTTGGATATGTGTGTGGATTCCTTTAAATATATGAGATGTTTTCGCCTATTGAGAGCTATAAAAATAGAATAAATATCCCACCCATTTAGCATTTAATTGAGTGAGCTTGGAGTTGTTTTATAATTTAATTAACTGCATGACAGTGTTAAAACATAAACAATAAAGCGAGTTTGGAAACATTAAAACTTCTTTGCACATATGAGGCAGAAGACAAGCAGTTGGTCTCAATACCAGATATGTCTCATTCCCTTTTGTACTTAAAGGGGCACAAAACCCACAACATTGTTTTATTATGTACTTAGATCGTTTGTATTTCATGATTACAAAATCTATTATTTTCCTATCATGCAGCAGAACCATTCTCTTTTGCAGGCATTTCCTCCACGCTTATATTCCACAGCTCTAAAAAGTTCTATATTCTTGTACCAATGAGCAACACAATACAGACATATCCTTGTGCACTTTCAAACACAACAGCTTGTGCACCAGCCGCAACATCAAATTTGAATATTGTGCCGAGTGGGCCGGCCCGTTTAAAAATTCAGCTGTTACGTGTCTAGCGAGTAGGTGGCACATGGAATCAGATAAGAGGCACTTGCTTACATGTCATGTAATTTTTTTCGTAAGAGGCTGTACTTTTAATGTGACAATAAATGCTAAATACATTTCATGCACCTCCCGATAAATCATGGGTGCTGCCATTTTGTAATCTAGGTTACACTGTAGGTAACTGAAGGAGAGTTACCGCACGTATGCAAACGCGTCAGAATACAGTGAGAGCTTGATTTCAACATGGCGGCAGCCATGACTAGAGGGAGGTGGGAAATAATCCCAATACTATGCTTATAAAATGTATTTAACATTTCATTTCCCTTTAAATAGGCAGCGAAACCGATGAATTGATGTGGGGAGAGAGGCATAGGGAAAAAAATGATAAACGTTATATATCCCCTATATGGGATTTGACCAAACGCACTTGGGACGCGATGACTAAAAACAGGGGTTTAATTCCACAAAGATCACTCACAACACCCTTGAGATATATTTTTTCTAAAGATTACCAAAATATAGTGGATAAGTGGGCAAATAAAGGGTTATATAGAGTGGCGGATGTATTAAATAATAGAGTAATAATGACCTTTAATCAGATTCAGACCATACTATACCCTATGAAACTCCACTGGTATCAATACTTCCAACTTAACCCTTTAAGGACACAGCTTTCAATTTGTTCAATTGTTTTATGACGGAAAAATTCCGTCATATGTCCTTAAGAGGTTAATACAATTATACAGCAATATGTAAACAACACAAATAAATGGGATTATACACCTTTGGAGCTTATATTGACATCTTCAGATAGAGCAAAACAGACTATCTCCAGACTATACATCACAATACAATCATTTTCAAGTAAAACAAACTCTAGCATTGTTGTCAAATGGGAGATGGACCTACACATTACAAAAGAAAAGAAAAAATGGGACGATATGTTTAATTCGGCATGTAAGGGATTGTTGAGTGCTAGCCTGAGAGAAAATACCATAAAGACTATGTTTCATTGGTATTTAACACCCTTAAAGACCTCGCACATGTCTCGTACACATAACAGAAACTATTATAGAGGATGCGGGGAAATAGGTTCATACCGTCACATGTGGTGGGAATGTGGACAAGTGAAACCCATATGGGACAAATTATCTTCTTTACTTAGGGAATTGCTAGATGAACCTATTCAATTAACTATTCACCAAGCTCTACTACATGAACCAATCAGACGGTACAATAAACATATTAATATATTTATCAAAATATTATGTACAGTCGTACGGACATGTATAGCAAGATACTGGAAAACCAGTGTACCGAGCTGGCTAGAGGTTAAAAATAAACTTGATCTTACTTATAGGATGTATGAAACGGCATCTATGTTGATGGACTCAGGTGACACTTTTGGTGAGGTATGGTTTTATTGGATCCTAAAGGGACGGGGAAACACCTAGATAAAAGAGGCATAGAAGCTGGAATGAGAGGCTCCATTAGATAGAGAAAATGACATAGAGGAACTCGGTATCTCAAACCCTTTTTTTTTTTTATTTATTTAATTTATTTTATTTTCGTTATCGTATCTTATGTATATCTTTAAGAATAACTTGGGTTGATTATAATTACTGTTTACAATGTTAGAAAGCAGTAGAGAGATAGAAGAACGATAGACTAAGGTGAACATATAAATGTATGATTAATAAGGAAGTAAACCAACCGGATAAAGATTATAGGATAAGGGCAAAAATACCTCTCTCACAAGGACAAGGAAAAAGAAGTTGGATGTGTACTTACAGTCTACATACCGTGGACATAAGTTTTCGTATGACAGAGACAATTCCTTGTCACTACATTGGTATATGTATATTTGAAAGTATCAATTATATGGGAGAGAGAGATAATATTTCATTGCCATTTGTTACTTTTGTATATTTGTTTATTAAAATGCTAATAAAAAGATTTAAACATAAATAGGCAGTGAAACAAGCATATAGTTTAACCTGCATAGATTCATATTTTTAGAAAATATGCATTTAGTCCAGCATATCTATTGAAGTACTGCTTAGGTCAGCCTCATTAAAGGGACAGTCAACATCAGAATTTTGTTGTTTAAAAAGATAGATAATCCCTTCATTACCCATTCCCCAGTTTCGCATAACCAACACAGTTATAATAATACACATTTTACCTCTGTAATTATCTTGTATCTGAACCTCTGCAAACTGCCCCCTTATTTCAGTTCTTTGAGAGACTTGCATTTTAGCCAATCAGTGCTGACTTATAGGTAACTTCACATGTGTGAACTCAATGTTATCTATATGACACACATGAACTAACGCCCTCTAGTGGTGAAAAACTGTCAAAATGCATTCAGATTAGAGGTCTAAGAAATTAGTATATGAGCCTACCTAGGTTTAGCTTTCAACTAAGAATACCAAGAAAACAAAGCAAAATTGGTTACATGCCCTATCTGAACCATGAAAGTTTATTTTGGACTTGACTGTCCCTTTAGCATACCTCATTATACAGTTCTTGCACTGTATAACTACTTGCCTCTTAAAGACTAGGGGGTCCATTTATTAATGTGCGGACGGACATGATGCGATATAGCGGATCATGTCCACCGCACATCGATAAATGCCGACAGCATACACTGTCTGCATTTATCATTGCACCAGCAGTTCTTGTGATTGGCCGCTAGCAGGGGGTGTCAATCAGCCCGATCGTATTCGGAGTCTTAAGACCGCTGCTTCTTAACTTCTACTTTAGCCAGAACTGAAGCGGAGTTGGTCGGAGGCATCATCCGCTGCTTCTTAAATAGACCCCAAAGGGTAGATTTATTGATGCTCATAAGGTTGCCTAGAGGCATTGTTATGAAGGGAGATCATGTTCGAAATTCTATAGAGAAACAGAGAAGGCGCCACATAGCATAATTCTGTGTGATATATCAGCAAATAAATTGAAACTCTGATACACTCACGTTTAGTAAAGCACCAAGATGTAGTGCAAGCTGGGCAGGCCGGAACCTCAGAGTTGTCCGGTAAAACTCTCCTCTCAGGCTAGGTCTCCCAAGTGCCAGTGAGTAGTCACAAGATGGTAGTGCTGCTTGAAAGTCAGATGTATTTTTCAACTCCAGCAGTTTCAGGTAAACACCAAGCAGGGATATCCAAAGGAGGCAATGTATCAAGTTGTACGAGTAAAAGTGTTTATTGTAACACATTAAAAGCACAGCAACGCGTTTCTCAGTATCCAGTACTGTTTCCAGTTCTTCTATGTTTATATATACAGGTGACATTTATCCCTGAGATCATTATAGCCCCTAAATATAGTTGTGGCTATTTTGTCCTTGTATGCCTATATATATATTTTCTGTGATTTCTCTGTGGCTTACCTGTATATTCTATACTTTGTGATAGCGCCCCTATTTTATACTCAGTTTGGGTATATATTTTTCATGTTCGAAATTCACTTCTTTTTGTTCTAACGATGTATCAATGTGCATTCCCATAATTGACATCTCTGCATGAGGAGACCAATACATGGATAAAACAATGATAAACACAACAACTTCAGTATCATGCTTAAAACATGGTTAATGTAGATGTTTGTTAGTGTAAAATATTAATGTTTTATTTTGTTATAGAAAACTAATTTTGTTAGAAACAAGATAGAACAAAAGTTGTCTCTGAGCATGAAGGGATGACCAGGACATAGGGGCATATCTATCAAGCTCTGTATGGAGCTTGAAGCCCGTGTTTCTAAAGACTGCTGCTCCATAGCCCTGTCCGCCTGCTCTGAGCAGGCGGACAGACATTGCTGCAATTCAACCCGATCGAGTATGCTCGGGTTGATTGACACCCCCCTGCTGGCGGCTGTGCAGGGGGCGGTGTTGCACCAGCAGCTCACAAGAGCTGCTGGTGCAATGCTGAATACGAAGAGCATATTGCTCTCCCCATTCAGCGAGGTCTGGCGGACCTAGGGTTGCCACCTGTCCCTTAAAATATAGAACACTTATAAGTTACACATGCTGCAGGGTGTGCTGGGAGGAACATGAATAGAGCTGGCCAGAAACACAATACATGTTCCTCCCTGCACACCCTGCAGCATGTGTAACTCATAAGTGTCCAGGAAAACATGGCTGAGGTGGCAACCCTAGGCGGACCTGATCTGCACCTTTGATACATAGGCCTCATAGTCTTCATTTTTTACTTATGCTAACACCAAGTACAAGGAATTCATAAGGACTCTATGACCCCTGTAAAGTATTCTGTGATTATGGTTGTTTCTTGCTATTTTCAAGCTGATAAAGTTGTCTATTTTTATGTCTACCTTCATTCTTTTGTGTGTATGTTAGAATGGATTATTTATTAAGGGTGTTCTTTGTTGTAGTTTTAACTTTTTTGTTCTGTATGTGTATTTGTGGGCCGGTATCCTTCACAGTGAAGCTTGTTCTATGGGCGAGAGGTGAATGTTACAAGATGGCTGCAGCTCCGTTGATTATAATGGAGACTATCTTACAACTTGCAGTTAAGACCAGAGGAGGGTATAAATATTTTTTAATTTTACAAATTTCAAGTTGTGGTGTGGTTTTTGCTGTGAGAAATCATTTTTAAAATAAGTAATTTTTAGTATCTGACAGATGTTACATCTATGGACTACACATTTTCACAAAACTAGCTAGGTTAGTAAACACATTGGAGACATCAGAGGTTTTGTCATTGTGCACAGTTTTCCGTGACATGGGAGCAGGGATAGATTTGCTAATTCCTAAGTCACCACCATAGAATGGAATGGAACAGAGACTAAGTGCAGCTCCTTTGGAGAGGGATGACTTTAAAAGGAGAACTGCACCTTCCTACTAATGATGATGTGTCTGAGGTCTCTTTGCCGGCCCAGCATTCCAAGGCTGCAGCATCACTTCTGAGTAGCCTCCTGTACAGGGTGAGAGATAACTGTGTTATCTCTAATTCTGACTTCCGATCATTGCCTAATGCCTGCAGGATTCTGTCTCTCCTCTCCTCCGTCAAGCCAGGTTTACTCTCAGATCTCATTCTTGCCATAGCTTGGATGCACAAACTCGCTTATAAAATCCAAATTTTCAGGATTCTTTCCGCCACCCCCCAAGCTGTAAAATATACAAAGACGGGACAAGGAGTAAACAAACTTCTTTTTTTTATACTAATCTGGCTTTATTTTCATCCTTCTTTCTGGTAATGGAATTTACAGTTGGACTTTAAGCTGTAGTTAAAAATAAGATAATCACTCGATCGTGCAAAAGAATATGAAAACAGACTCTTCATGGAACATCATGTAGCACAGACTGTAACACTGCACACACCTCCAGCTGACAGCTCATGGGATGTTATGTCTGCTACTCCATGCTGCACATATCAGACATACACCTGCTGCAGCTAACCAATTAGACAAGCGCTACTCCATGTATCTTCAGGGTCAGCGTCTAAAGGTTAAATACAGGTCAGAGGAAGAACATGATCCAATTAAAATATTATCAAATGAACTGTTCAGAGATCAGGTCTGTGGCATAGTATATTTCTGCAGGAATAACACTCAATGTGTACAGAATATACAGCAGGGAACTAGGAATTTTTAAAGGTATATTAAAAGGGAAAGTAAACACATTTGACTTTGATACATCTAAGAGGTGATTTTAAAATGTATTAAAGGGATACTAAACCCAAATTTTTTCTTTCATGATTCAGATAGAGCATGTAATTTTAATCAACGTTCTAATTTACTCCTATTATCAAATTTTCTTCGTTCTCTTGCTATCTTTATTAGAAAAATAAGGCATCTAAGCTAAGGAGCCAGCCAATTTTTGGTTCAGACCCTGGACAGCACTTGTTTATTGGTGCTGTCAAATCAGCAAGGACAACCCAGGTTTTGAACCAAAAATGGTCCGGCTTCTAAACTTACAGTCTTGTTTTTCAAATAAAGATAGCAAGAGAATGAAAAAAATGATAATAGTAAATTAGAAAGTTGCTTAAATTTCATGCTCTATCTGAATCATGAGGAAAAAATTGGATTCAGTGTCCCTATAAAAAGGACATTCCTGAACTGCGAAATGAAAAAAAAAATGTTTTTAAAGTGGAGTGTCACTGCCCATTTGTAGAGATCACAGTAGAGAGGAGCTTTGTTTGTTCAGCTAGTGAGCTTCTATCTCATACTTTTTTCACTTAGATTTAAAATCAAAATAAGCAGATTTCACTAAACACTTTTTCATGCAAATGTTTAATATGTTTTAAAGAGGAGTAAAGGAGGAGTAAATAAACCAAAAATGAATTACTGTTGCTTCAACAGGACTATTATTTTAACCCATGAAAAGGGGCTTAAAGACACATGTAAAGTTAGCTCCACAATGTCTATGCACTACTGGTTTGGCACTGAGACAATCAGGGGTGTTGTATGTGTGTTGCAGCCAATCACCATCTAGTTCAGTTCAGGATCAGCAGTGCATTGTCAATCACAAGTTAACTTTAGCCATGTGTTTAACACCTTTTGCATGTTTAAACATGTTTAAACATTAGTGTAATAAATGTTGTGACACTGCAACATTTAATTTTCCGCCTTTCTGCCCCTTTAAATAGTGATCTTTCATGTGTATAATATAAATGTTTAGAATAGAATGTCGCTTTAATGGACAACTTGCTTTGTGTTTAGTTAGACTAAGCGTGATTTGTTCTTTATCCCTGTTATCCTTTATAAGCGGGAAAGAACCTTTGAATAGCGCTGTTTTCTGTTTCTCTTACTATGTCATCCTTTTTATAGGTCATGCTTCAGGTTCAGCAGCACATTTTTTAAAACAAAACTTTATTAATTTATTTTAATATGTCATATTTTGTAACTAAATATTTTGTAAAAAAGTTTGTTTCAAAATATTTGTATATTAAAATTGGTTATTATGCCTGGCTCTGAATTTATCTCACCATCATTAACCAGACATTAGGGAAGCAAGGAAAGCTGATATGAGAACAGTTGTCATAAGGGTAATATTTTCAGGAAAAACTTTTAGGAAACTGAGTCTGGCAGAGTGTCCTGGAGCAGGGAGCCAGCTGTCTGTGTCTGATCCTGCCAGGGTTAGGGCAGACAGCAGTCTTGTGTGTAAGGATAAGGTAAAAAAAGCAAGCCTGAGTCCCAGTCATTTCTAGTAGTGATTATAAAAATTACACATTATTCATTTCCTGTGTGTTTTGGATTTGTGCTATATTAAGCAAGAAAAGAATTTTATCTTGAAGATGGATTTTTTTGTGTATCACCTCACACGTTGCCCATGCTGAAACTCCAACGAAAAATTCTCGTTAGATTGCACAATGAGCTGAATATACAGTAAATAGATGGGGTCCTTAAAGGGACACTAAAGTCAAAATTTCATTTTTTTTTTTCATTCAGATAAAGCATGCAGTTTTAAAAAAAAAAAATGTACAACATAATCCATCATCAAAATAGGCATATTCTTTTTATATACACACTTTATGAGGCTCCAGTTCCTACTAAGCATGTGCAAAACTACACAGTTGGATTAACTTTGAAATTTGCCAGAAAATATTTTTCTGCTCATTTCAAATTCAAAATAGGTGCTATTGCTTTGTCTTTTTATTGTGTATTTTTCAGTTATTCAATTCTACTGTATTTCGTGGTCCTTTAAGAATATCACCATGTGCATGCTAAAGATCACATGATATTTTCTGATAATTATTTTTTTAAATGTACCCCCGCCCCTTTCACTCCATTTTTACAAGTTGAAAGTAAAATGTTTGCGTGCAAGGGAAAGCCAACGTCTGCTAACTTGAGGACTTCAGATATAGTGACCACGCTTCTCCCCATAGACTTTAATGGAGCACGCAAACTGGAAAAATAAAACTAACACCAATCGCACTTGCGCTGACACCGTGTTAGACCTACTGCGCTAACCCAAAGGTACTTATGAATATTTTACATTCCAAAGATCTTCACATAGAAGAAAATTTACTGATTATTTCGATTTCTATATATCCTGTATCTGATTTATTTTTTTTGTAAAATACATATCTATACCAATTATATATGTATATAATATATATACCAGGTATATATGTAGATAGATAGATAGATAGATAGATAGATAGATAGATAGATAGATGATAGATAGATAATCTCACAAAAGTGAGTACACCCCTCACATTTTTGTAAATATTTTATTATAACTTTCCATGTGAGCACACTGAAGAAATTACCCTTTGCTACAATGTAAAGTAGTGAGTGTAAAGCCTGCATAACAGTGTAAATTTGTTGTCCCCTCAAAATAACTCAACATACAGACATTAATGTCTAAAGCATTGGCAACAAAAGTGAGTACACCCCTAAGTGGAAATGTCCAAATTGGGCCCAAAGTGTCAATATTGTGTGGCCACTATTATTTTCCAACACTGCCTTAACCCTCTTGGGCATGGAGTTCACCAGAGCTTCACAGGTTGCCACTGGAGTCCTCCTCCATGACGACAGCACAAAGCTGGTGGATGTTAGAGACCTTGCTCTCCCCCACCTTCCGTTTGAGGATGCCCCAAAGATGCTCAATAGGGTTTTGGTCTGGAGACATGCTTGGCCATTCCATCACCTTTACCCTCAGCTTCTTTAGCAAGGCAGTGGTCATCTTGGTGGTGTGTTTGGGGTCATTAACATGTTGGAATACGGCCCTGCGGGCCATTCTCTGAAGGGGGAGGATCATGCTCTGCTTCAGTATGTCACAGTACATGTTGGCATTCATGGTTCCCTCAATGACCTGTAGCTCCCCAGTGCAGACAGCACTCATGCAGGCCCAGACCATGACACTCCAACCACCATTCTTGACTGTAGGTAAGATACACTTGTCTTTGTACTCCTCATCTGGTTGCCGCCACACACGCTTGACACCATCTGAGCCAAATAAGTTTATCTTGGTCTCATCGGACCACAGGATATGGTTCCAGTAATTCATGCCCTTAGTCTGCTTGTCTTTAGCAAACTGTTTGTGGGCTTTCTTGTGCATCATCTTTAGAAGAGGCTTCCTTCAGGGACGACAGCCATGCAGACCAATTTAATGCAGTGTGCAGCGTATGGTCTGAGCACTGACAGCCTGACCCCCCACCCCTTCAACCTCTGCTGCAATGCTGGCAGCACTCATATGTCTATTTCTCAAAGACAACCTCTGGATATGACGCTGAGCATGTGAAATCAACTTCTTTGGTCAACCATGGCAAGGCCTGTTCTGAGTGGAACCTGTCCTGTGAAACCGCTGTATGGTCTTGCCCACCATGCTGCAGCTCAGTTTCAGGGTCTTGGCAATCTTCTTATAGCCTCGGTCATCTTTATGTAGAGCAACAATTCTTTATTTCAGATCATCAGAGAGTTCTTTGCCATGAGGTGCCATGTTGAACTTCCAGTGACCAGTATGAGAGAGTTTGAGAGAGATAACACCAAATTTAACACACCTGCTCCCCATTCACACCTGAGAACTTGTAACACTAACGAGTCACATGACACCGGGGAGGGTAAATGGCTAATTGGGCCCAATTTTGACATTTCCACTTAGGGGTGTACTCACTTCTGTTGCCAACAGTTTAGACATCAATAGCTGTGTGCTGAGTTGTTTTGAGGGGACAGCAAATTTACACTGTTATACAGGCTGTACACTCACTACTTTACATTGTAGCAAAGTGTCATTCCTTCAGTGTTGTCACATGAAAAGATATAATAAAATATTTACAAAAATGTGAGGGGTGTACTAACTTTTGTGAGATACTGTAGATATTTAAAAATACATAGAGATTTCCCCCTATGTGAAGAACATTGGAATGTAAAATATTTGTAGTGTATCTACATTAAAACACATTATAAAATATAAAAATTTCTTATAATTTTATCATGTTTTCAGGTATTTGAGTGAAAAGGGCTCGAAAGCATATATATAAATATTTATATATGTGTATACATGTATATTTCTGTGTTTATACAGTATCCCACAAAAGTGAGTACACCCCTCACATTTTTGTAAATATTTTATTATATCTTTTCATGTAAAAACACTGAAGAAATTACACTTTGCTACAATGCAATGTAGTGAGTGTACAGCCTGTATAACAGTGTAAATTTGCTGTCCCCTCACAATAACTCAACACACAGCCATTAATGTCTAAACTGTTGGCAACAAAAGTGAGTACACCCCTAAGTGTAAATGTCCAAATTGGGCCCAAAGTGTCAACAATTTGTGTGGCCACCATTATTTTCCAGCACTGCCTTAACCCTCTTGGGCATGGAGTTCACCAGAGCTACACAGGTTGCCACTGGAGTCCTCTTCCACTTCTCCATGACGACATCACAGAGCTGGTGGATGTTAGAGACCTTGCACTCCCCCACCTTCTGTTTGAGGATGCCCTACAGATGCTCAATAGGGTTTAGGTCTGGAGACATGTCTGGCCAGTCCATCACCTTTACCCTCAGCTTCTTTAGCAAGGCAGTGGTCGCCTTGGAGGTGTGTTTGGGGTCATTATCATGTTGGAATACTGCCCTGTGGCCAAGTCTCCAAAGGGAGGGGATCATACTCTGCTCCAGTATGTCAAAGTACATGTTGGCATTCATGGTTCCCTCAATGAACTGTAGCTCCCCAGCGCCGACAGCACTCATGCAGGCCCAGAACATGACACTCCCACCACCATGCTTGACAGTAGGCAAGACACACATGTCTTTGTACTCCTCATCTGGTTGCTGCCACACACGCTTGACACCATCTGAACCAAATAAGTTTATCTTGGTCTCATCGGACCACAGGCCATGGTTCCAGTAATCCATGTCCTTACTCTGCTTGTCTTCAGCAAACTGTTTGTGGGCTTTCTTGTGCATCATCTTTAGAAGAGGCTTCCTTCTGGGACAACAGCCATGCAGACCAATTTGATGCAGTGTGCGGCGTATGGTCTGAGCACTGACAGGCTGACCCCCCACCCCTTCAACCTTTGCATCAATGCTGGCAGCACTCATACGTCTATTTCCCAAAGACAACCTCTGGATAGGATGCTGCGCACGTGCACTCAACTTCTTTGACCATGAGGCCTGTTCTGAGTGGAACCTGTCCTGTGAAACCACTGTATGGTCTTGCCCACCATGCTGCAGCTCGGTTTCAGGGTCTTGGCAATCTTCTTATAGCCTAGGCCATCTTTATGTAGAGCAACAATGCTTTTTTTCAGATCCTCAGAGAGTTCTTTGCCATGAGGTGCCATGTTGAACTTCCAGTGACCAGAATGAGATAGTGTGAAAGTGATAACACCAAATTTAACATACCTGCTCCCCATTCACACCTGAGACCTTGTAACACTAACGAGTCACATGACACCGGGGAGGGAAAATGGCTAATTGGGCCCAATTTGAACATTTCCACATAGGGGTGTACTCACTTTTGTTGCTAACGGTTTGGACATTAATGGCTTTGTGTTGAGTTATTTTGAGGGGACAGCACATTTACACTGTTATACTCACTACTTTACATTGTAGCAAAGTGTCATTTCTTCAGTGTTGTCACATGAAAAGATATAATAAAATATTTACAAAAATGTGAGGGGTGTACTCACTTTTGTGGAATACTGTAGATGTATATATGTATGTATATACATATATACACAAATAAACATAGATACACATATATAGACATATGTATATATACATACATGCACATATTTAGACATGTATATGTATGTATATATACATTATAGCCCTTTCTATTTAAATACTTTGTCATATACCATATAGCTTTTTAACCCGTATAACTTTTTTTTTATATTTATATGAATAATGTTTGTTAGATAGTGTATATATGAATGTAACTGTTTATTTGAATGTATTATCTTGGGTTTGGTGCAACATTTTATTTAGACCTAACCCTTTACGGAAGGACTTCAGTCACGCTAGCCCGACAAGCGCAAATTTAGTTTGCCCTCATGCGGTCACTTTTACTTTCAACTTTTAATATGATCACAAGTTAGTGCGGGCACAATATTTCAATATCACGCGCACGTTAACGTTTCCGCGCCACTTATACTCTGCCCTTTTTGATTTGTTAATGTACCATTCCACTGACAAGCCTATTGAATAACTGAAAACTGCCAGTGGACCAAAAGTGCCTACAGGGTAAGCCTTGTACTGCCCTTTTAGCCTACAATAATGGCTCCAAGTTATCTGTGACTAAATGGAGACTTTTAGGTAAACTAATAATTTTCCACTATTCCCATACCACTCAGTCACTGAAGCAAAAGCTTATAGGCTAACCTTCATTCTATTCTTGTGATATCCCACTAATTCTGCCAACCAGTATTCAAGCTTCAATAATAGGCTGTTTGAAAAAAACATTCTGATGTCCATTTGTAAATACCAGCAAATGACTTTCTCTTGGGTGCTGTGAGTCTAAATCTTTAATTAGTACCAATATAATATACAGAATATTACATACATTTAGTTTCAATAAAATTGAGATATAACCTTAGTCCTTAACCACAGTAAATTATACATTTCTAGTGATATCCATTACATAATTTCTTTACAAAAGTTCAAAGATGTACATATATAATCTTTATAGGGATATGCAGGAAAAATCCTCCTGAAAATCAAAAAGGGAAACACATAGATTAGTGTAATGCTTTTAGGAACCTCCAAATCCTATGTAACCTTTATTAGTTACTCACATTTGCAGCCCCAAATAACTATGACCCTGCCCCTCCTTGTCATGTTGTTTTTTAATCTAGAATCCAATGCTTTTATTACCGACTTCCCATTTAGGGCCAGAATAGCGAGTGGTGCACTGTTTCGAATGAGCAATATCAGGTTTATTGTTGGTGTTTGGGCACATTGAAAGGAGCACTCATATTAAAAGCTGAAAGTAAATGCGACCACGTGAGCGCAATCGCGATTTACGCTAGAATAATTACCACGACTTCAGAGCTTTGGTTAACTGTTACCTGAAACTAAAAACTGTTACAAAACACATAAAAAATAAATTTTAAAAGTACAGTTGCACTCATAAAAACACTATCTAATAAAAATTATTTTGAAAAAACATTGCACAAAAAAGCAGGCAAAGGGCTTTAACATAGAGATACATATATACACATGTCTAAATATGTATATGTATGTATATAGATATATATGTTTATATATGTGTGCATATATATTTATGTATTTACAGACATATATATATATATATATATATATATATACACACACATATAAACACATAAATACATATGTATACATATACAGATATATAAGTGCATTGGAGCCCTTTGCATTTAAGTAGCTGAAAACATGTAAAAACATATTTATGCAATATTCATATTTAATAAAGTGTTATAGTGTGTATTTAATGTAAATATTTCGCATTCCAATGTTCTTCACATAGGGGAATATGTTCTATGTATTTTTAAATAGATATATATATATATATATGCAAACAATTTCCAGTTCAGCCCACCAAGAGACATCAGCCTGGGTGCAAATATGAAAGGTATATGTAACAGAAACAGATGCACTCTCAGGACTTCCACAAACTTCTTTAATGGAACGTTTTCGGGGTTCACAACCCCTTCATCAGCATCAACTTACAAACAAACATATCACAATTTATAGTGTTTCAAAACAACATCTCACCAATCCAGTGTTACTCCAAAAGTGCGCAAAATATCGAGTGTGGAACGCATCTTGCGTTCCACTGTGTTAGTACCTACCGGAAGTGATGTTATCTCACTTCCGGTTTCGCGGCAATACAATGTGAGACTTACAAGCAGTGTTGTATGTAATGCCGTCATATATTAACTCTTACACAGAAGATATATAATGTGTATCAAGTAAATAAGTGCTGAAATGCCTTCTGATATATTCAGGATTTGCCTTAAATCGCCGTAATATTGGCACTGATCGGCATTTTCAAGTGTCAGCGTGTATATACATCGTCATAGCAACGGTAGCTATGGTTATAATAAACAATACGTTGTGTTAACACTGTGTTAATTCCCATAATGTGACAATCATATACATGTGACAGTGAGTGATAAACCTTCTCGGTCACTTTCATGCATAAAAAAACAACAATTCATGTACACAAATAAAATATACAATAAAATACAAAAAAAATTGTGATGGTACTTGCTGTACTTGTTATCAACTCATACAATGATGTAGAATGGCTGCAAATCGTAAGGGGGCTCTTTACTAACTGTATACCCCCAGGATCTGTATGCAGAAACATATAATTGTAATTGTGTTTTCCAGTGGAAATATGGACAGGTAGATAATGTACTCTAGTTGATTGAGTACAAATCTATTTACCATTAACCCCAAGACTGTTAAGGTATTAGTGCATCAATTCAACTGTATTGTTATGGCCATGTATAAATACTGAGCCCAATAGAGATATTCTCCTAATTATATTGTGAATTCTCACAGAAGCATAACTTATTAAGCTGAGACTGGGGAAAGGCTATGTGATTACATCGATATTCGCAATCCAATCTTTAGGTGGATGCCCCACTATGTCTCAAAGATATTCCTTATCATATGTTAAAGTAATGCTTGGTAATGTATGGGAATATATCTTAATTACATCTAATAAATATTTCTCCTCAACACACAAATTCAGAAAGGTAAGAATGGCCAGCTTGTAGGTGACCTAGGTAAAGATAGTCCCTCTAGTGACTTATTCATGTCGAGGAGTGATGAGATGAAAGCCCCGGAATAAGGTCTAAGGTGCATACAAAGGTAATTCTACCTCAGGGTCCAGGCTTCCACAACCAAAGTGGGGGGTATCCCCTCCACCAGGATGTGTCGTAAGCGATCAGCTAACATTGTTCCTAAGAACAATGGAGCTGGAAGCTACACGTAGCCACAATGACCCTGGGTAATACCCCAAGCATGTGGCACTACCTTAAGGGATCAAATAAGGTTTTTGAAATCTGGGGTGGTATTTAATCCACCTGGGTGTATGGTTCCAAGTTTGAAGATCCACTGGGCTTCACGTTTAAGCAATATCTTGCTCTTATCCCCTCCCCGGTCCAACGGGGGTATGTGGTCAATGAGGATGTAACGTATTGAAGAAACACCGTGGCCTTGCTTGGCGCAGTGGCGTGCGACAGGCTGTTCAGAGTCTCCCTGTTTTAGTGCAGATCGTATTGCATGCCTGTGGTTTGCCATTCGTTCCCATAACGTGCCTGTAGTTTTACCCACATAGAAGCACGAACATGGGCAGAAGAGGAGGTACACTACATGTGTGGTGGTACACGTAATGGAGTGTTTGATCACATATCTCCTATTGGTGTGTGGGTGATGAAAGGTTTTGGTACTGACCAGACCATTACACGTTGTGCAGCCTAAGCATCTGTAAGATCCTTTGATGTTTATTTTGGGCCCTGTGGTGTAGCTCGATTTCTGATCAGTGCACATAAGGAGGTCTTTAAGATTAGTACCTCTCTTAAAACCCACCATGGGTTGTAACTGACGAGTGAATGTTAATTTTGGATCAGATGCCACTATGGGCCAATGCTGATGTAAAATGTGTCCCGTATTTTTTGTGGTTGGAGTAAATGTAGTAGACATAATTAATTTATTGCTCATGTCTCTCTTAGATGTGGGCTTGATCAGTTCATCTTGAGTAAGTAAGGATGCTGCGGTCATGTTATCTTGGATAATAGAGGATTTGTACCCCCTCTCACGGAATCTTTCTCCCACTCCTGCCAGTTGGGAGACCCCAGTATGCATCTCCGAATAATTTCTCATTGTTCTGACAAACTGAGACTTGACTATGTCCTTTAAGAGGGCAGGGGGATGGCAGCTGTCTGCTCTCAGGATAGAATTAAGATCAGTTTGTTTATGATATAGGGTAGTGCCCAATTGATGTTCCTTTTTAAAGACTGTCAAATCCAGGAAGTTGATAGTCTGTGTATCAACCGTCATTTTAAATTTTACATTACTGGTGGCCATGTTGTATTTCTCAAACCAACCTGTATATGTCTCAATTCGAAAATCTGTATCTGTGGCATGCTACCAATTTGGCGGTGGTATGCTATTACAGATATATTGACGACATTTTTCATGGTGTGGCGGGGGACCATGGAGGACCTACAAACTTGGTTTGAGAAATACAACATGGCCACCAGTAATGTAAAATTTAAAATGACGGTTGATACACAGACTATCAACTTCTTGGATTTGACAGTCTTTAAAAAGGAACGTCAATTGGGCACTACCCTATATCATAAACAAACTGATTGTAATTCTATCCTGAGAGCAGACAGCTGCCATCCCCCTGCCCTCTTAAAGGGCATAGTCAAGTCTCAGTTTGTCAGAACAATGAGAAATAATTCGGAGATGCATACTGGGGTCTCCCAACTGGCAGGAGTGGGAGAAAGATTCCGTGAGAGGGGGTACAAATCCTCTATTATCCAAGATAACATGACCACAGCATCCTTACTTACTCAAGATGAACTGATCAAGCCCACATCTAAGAGAGACATGAGCAATAAATTAATTATGTCTACTACATTTACTCCAACCACAAAAAATACGGGACACATTTTACATCAGCATTGGCCCATAGTGGCATCTGATCCAAAATTAACATTCACTCGTCAGTTACAACCCATGGTGGGTTTTAAGAGAGGTACTAATCTTAAAGACCTCCTTATGCACACTGATCAGAAATCGAGCTACACCACAGGGCCCAAAATAAACATCAAATGATCTTACAGATGCTTAGGCTGCACAATGTGTAATGGTCTGGTCAGTACCAAAACCTTTCATCACCCACACGCCAATAGGAGATATGTGATCAAACACTCCATTACGTGTACCACCACACATGTAGTGTACCTCCTCTTCTGCCCATGTTCGTGCTTCTATGTGGGTAAAACTACAGGCACGTTACGGGAACGAATGGCAAACCACAGGCATGCAATACGATCTGCACTAAAACAGGGAGACTCTGAACAGCCTGTCGCACGCCACTGCGCCAAGCAAGGCCACGGTGTTCCTTCAATACGTTACATCCTCATTGACCACATACCCCCGTTGGACCGGGGAGGGGATAGGAGCAAGATATTGCTTAAACGTGAAGCCCAGTGGATCTTCAAACTTGGAACCATACACCCAGGTGGATTAAATACCACCCCAGATTTCAAAAACCTTATTTGATCCCTTAAGGTAGTGCCACATGCTTGGGGTATTACCCAGGGTCATTGTGGCTACGTGTAGCTTCCAGCTCCATTGTTCTTAGGAACAATGTTAGCTGATCGCTTACGACACATCCTGGTGGAGGGGATACCCCCCACTTTGGTTGTGGAAGCCTGGACCCTGAGGTAGAATTACCTTTGTATGTACCTTAGACCTTATTCCGGGGCTTTCATCTCATCACTCCTCGACATGAATAAGTCACTAGAGGGACTATCTTTACCTAGGTCACCTACAAGCTGGCCATTCTTACCTTTCTGAATTTGTGTGTTGAGGAGAAATATTTATTAGATGTAATTAAGATATATTCCCATACATTACCAAGCATTACTTTAACATATGATAAGGAATATCTTTGAGACATAGTGGGGCATACACCTAAAGATTGGATTGCGAATATCGATGTAATCACATAGCCTTTCCCCAGTCTCAGCTTAATAAGTTATGCTTCTGTGAGAATTCACAATATAATTAGGAGAATATATCTATTGGGCTCAGTATTTATACATGGCCATAACAATACAGTTGAATTGATGCACTAATACCTTAACAGTCTTGGGGTTAATGGTAAATAGATTTGTACTCAATCAACTAGAGTACATTATCTACCTGTCCATATTTCCACTGGAAAACACAATTACAATTATATGTTTCTGCATACAGATCCTGGGGGTATACAGTTAGTAAAGAGCCCCCTTACGATTTACAGCCATTCTACATCATTGTATGAGTTGATAACAAGTACAGCAAGTACCATCACAATTTTTTTTGTATTTTATTGTATATTTTATTTGTGTACATGAATTGTTGTTTTTTTATGCATGAAAGTGACCGAGAAGGTTTATCACTCACTGTCACATGTATATGATTGTCACATTATGGGAATTAACACAGTGTTAAGACATGACGTATTGTTTATTATAACCATAGCTACCGTTGCTATGACGATGTATATACACGCTGACACTTGAAAATGCCGATCAGTGCCAATATTACGGCGATTTAAGGCAAATCCTGAATATATCAGAAGGCATTTCAGCACTTATTTACTTGATACACATTATATATCTTCTGTGTAAGAGTTAATATATGACGGCATTACATACAACACTGCTTGTAAGTCTCACATTGTATTGCTGTGAAACCGGAAGTGAGATAACATCACTTCGGGTAGGTACTAACACAGTGGAACGCAAGATGCGTTCCACACTCAATATTTTGCGCACTTTTGGAGTAACACTGGATTGGTGAGATGTTGTTTTGAAACACTATAAATTGTGATATGTTTGTTTGTAAGTTGATGCTGATGAAGGGGTTGTGAACCCCGAAAACGTTCCATTAAAGAAGTTTGTGGAAGTCCTGAGAGTGCATCTGTTTCTGTTATATATATATATATATATAAGTACTAGCTGTTGCCGTGGCTTCGCTCGCGTGGATTTTATGATTTGTAAAATATAGCGGAAAAACCCGACCACTCGCAATGACATGTGCCCTCACACATCTTTGGTTTTTGAGATATAGGTATCCTCATAAATCATCGCCCCCCCCCTTTTTGACCTCCCTTAAGTGGATGTTTGGGAAATGGTAAAACACTTGTTTCTTCATTTTTAAAGGAGAATCTAAATACCAATTTTAACATCGGTAAATAAATCAGCCCCCCCGCTTTTGACCCCCCTTAAGTATATTTTTGGAAAATGTTAAAACAAGTATTTCTTTATTTTTAAAGAAGAACCTAAATACCAATTTTCCCATATGTAACATTGTCGTTTTTTGAGCTATAGGTATTCTCATAAATCAGCCCCCCCTTCTGACCCCCCTTAACTGAATTTTGGGGAAATGGTAAAACATGTTTCTTTATTTTTCATGGAGAATCTAAATACCAATTTTCACGTCTGTAACATCGTCGGTTTTTGAGATATAGGTATCCTCATAAATCAGCCCCCCCTTTTGACCCCCCTTTAAGTGGATTTTGGGGAAATAGTAAAACACATGTTTCTTTATTTTTCAAGTAGAATCTAAATACCAATTTTCACGTCTGTAACATTGTCGATTTTTGAGATATAGGTATCCTCCTAATTATATATGTGTGTGTATATATATATTTGCATACAAAGAGAGAAGCGCTCTACCAGGAATGAACAACAGCTCAGTGGCTTGTTCTATGGCGATTTACCACCCGGAGGCAGCCTCTTTTAGACCAGTGTGCTTTTCACAGAAGAAAACTTTCCTGAAGTATATCAGTCTGATCCCGCCAAGTAAGGTCAGTCCAGCCCCGAAATACCAGGCAATTCTCCTCTGAACAAGGAACATGACAACCCCAGACGATCGTTTCGGCCTCCTATGGGCCTCGTCAGTGAGGTGCAGCCACATTCCTCTAAGCACACTGGGCAAGGAGTCCACGTCTGGTTTCCCCCATCACCCATAGGGAGACTTCCCCAGGGTCATAATAATTTGCATACAAAGAGAGAAGCGCTCTACCAGGAACGAACAACAGCTCAGTGGCTTGTTCTATGGCGATTTACCACCCGGAGGCAGCCTCTTTTAGACCAGTGTGCTTTTCACAGAAGAAAACTTTCCTGAAGTATATCAGTCTGATCCCGCCAAGTAAGGTCAGTCAGTCCACTATATATAGTGTGACAGGAACACTTTTAACCACGGTCTTCTAGGGCACAAATGCAGCACAGGACAATCCACTGTAGTTTAAAAGGCTTTATTTTTCACAGCAATAACAAACAGGCAGTTCATTTTCAAAAGAGGGAAATCCTTCCTCTGCAGCAAAGTTAAGTACTTTTAAATGTGTCCCAGCACTTCACAGCATTCCACAAGTGCTTTGTAAAAATAATGTCCTTTTACAGTTCACAGGAACAAAAGTCTTTTACACAGTGTAACAAACACACACCAGCTTTTGTAGCTGGTAACTCTCTCTCTCTCAAGGCCTAAGTGAGGCTGCTATTTAAACCCTCACAACTTCTAATTAGCCACACCTGTGATTAGCTGCTGGGCAGCTTCACAGCTGTCTGGGATAATCAAATACACACTCTTTCTCCCTGGGGTTTTAACTGAAAGGAGAAATAGCATGTACAATGCTTGGTCTTAAATATCTTCCATTTATAACCAGGCCTTGCTTTCTGTCACATATCCTCCCCCCCAGCTCACACCCAGTGGGTTGAGCGACCATGGACATCAATGAATGTACCCGAGACAAACCATCAGCATTGCCCTGCAAAAGACCGGCCCTGTGCTCAACAGTAAAATTGAAGGGTTGCAAGCTAAGAAACCACCTAGTAACCCTTGAATTTGTTTCCTTATTCTGACTCATCCATGTGAGAGGAGCATGATCTGTTATTAATTTAAATTTTCTTCCCAACAGATAGTACCTAAGGGTCTCTAAAGCCCACTTAATGGCAAGGCATTCTTTCTCCACTATAGAATAGTTCTTTTCCTGTGAAATAAGTTTTCTGCTTAGGAAAAGGACAGGATGCTCTTCTCCCTGACACTCCTGCGAGAGAACTGCTCCTAAACCAACATCAGAGGCATCTGTCTGTACAATAAACTCTTTATCGAAATTGGGGGTTACCAAAACTGGATGGGCACAAAGGGCATCTTTCAAATGCTTAAAAGCTTGTTCTGCTTCTGGGGACCATTTTATCATAATTGGGGCCCTTGCTTTTGTGAGATCTGTCAAGGGTGCCGCAATTGTAGCTAAATTCGGGATAAACCTTCTATAATAACTAGTTATCCCAATAAATGCTCTTACTTGTTTTTTAGTTAGAGGCTGTGGCCAGTTCTGTATGGCCTCTACTTTTGTTGTCTGAGGTTTAACTAATCCTCTACCAATAGTATAACCCAAGTACTTAGCTTCCTGTAAACCAACAGTACATTTTGCAGGATTGGCAGTTAACCCAGCGGACCGTATTGCATCAAGTACTGCTTGAACTTTTGGAAGATGGGATTCCCAATCTGTACTATAAATTATAACATCATCCAAATATGCTGCCGCATAACGAACATGGGGTTTCAGAATTCTATCCATCATCCTCTGGAATGTTGCCGGGGCCCCATGTAAACCAAATGGCAACACTGTATACTGAAATAAGCCCTCTGGGGTTGAAAAAGCTGTCTTTTCCTTTGCTTGACTAGTGAGAGGCACCTGCCAATACCCTTTCGTTAAATCAATTGTAGTGAGATAACGTGCTTTTCCTAGCCTTTCTATTAACTCATCTACTCTAGGCATTGGGTAGGTGTCAAATTTGGAAACACAATTAAGCTTACGAAAGTCATTACAGAACCTTAATGAACCATCCGGCTTTGGAACAAGCACGATTGGACTGTTCCACTCACTTTGTGATTCCTCAATTACCCCAAGCTTTAACAATTTTTCTACCTCCAGTTTAATAGCCTTTCTACGAGTCTCAGGGACCCTATAGGGTTTAAGGCAGACCTTCTTCCCTGGTTCTGCTATTATGTCATTCTTAATAACATTAGTTTTTCCCGGTACCACAGAAAATACCTCTTTGTTTATTCTAATAAAATCCTTGACCTCTCGCTTCTGATGTACAGATAGGGTTTCCGATATATTTACCTCTGGTTCAGTGACAGGAAGTTCTGTAGGTTTTAAGGCAACTAAAACTTCCCTATCTTTCCAAGGTTTTAACAGATTTATATGATATATTTGCTCAGGTTTCCTTCTCCCTGGCTGACTTACTTTGTAATTAACATCACCCACTTTCTCAATTATCTCATATGGGCCCTGCCAAGTAGCCAAGAATTTATTTTCGACTGTAGGGACCAGAACTAACACCCTATCCCTAGGTTGAAACACCCTGGCTCTAGCATTACGGTTGTAGCTGTACTTTTGTGCTTCCTGTGCTTTTCCCATATGTTCCCTTACAATGGGCATGACAGCTTCCATACGATCCTGCATTTGGGAAATATGTTCAATAATACTTCGATAAGGAGTTGTCTCTTGCTCCCAAGTCTCTTTAACTATATCTAGTAATCCCCTGGGATGCCGCCCATATAACAGTTCAAATGGGGAAAAACCTGTAGAAGCCTGGGGAACCTCCCTGATAGAGAACATTAAATAGGGTAACAGAAGGTCCCAATTTCTCCCATCTGTGTCAATTACCTTTCTTAGCATACTTTTGAGAGTTTTGTTAAACCTTTCTACTAAACCATCAGTCTGAGGGTGATATACTGAGGTCCTTAGTTGTTTTTTTGATTCAATAATTTTTATTGGGTTTCAATTGCAATATATAACAATAAAACATCCATAGTCATTGACAAAAATATGATCAGAAAATAACAGTATAATTATATGAATATTTCAAATGGTCCCAAACAATTTTATTTTTATTAAGTTTAAACTAATAGCTAATTTCCTAATATATTGCCCAAAATGTTAAATCTAGATTTGAAAAGAAGAGAGAAAGAAAGTAAAGAAGAGAAGAGGAGAAGAAAAGGGGGGGAGAGAAAAGAAGAAAAAGGGGAGAGTATATAAGGTGAATCGAAGGTTCTTATTTTATAACAGGTCCACTTATTCAAGTTGTACTAGACCTTGCTCCCAGATAAAGAGTAAGTCCGCAAAATATTCCTGTTTGCCTAAGTAGCAGTAATGTTGCTTTTCTAAAGCCAAGATGTGTTTAATGTCAGCCATCCATTGTGAGTGAGTGGGGATTTTTTGTGTCTTCCAAAGCCTTGGGATTAGTCTCTTTGCGCATGTAAGCATTAATTGAAGTAGTTTCTTGCAGTAGGAGCAAAATATAGGCGGTGTGATATTCAGTAAGATAAGTTTGGGGCTAAGAACTACGTGTAGGCCTATGATCTTATAAATGGTGTGTTCTATTTGTGTCCAGTACGCAGTCAAAAGGGGGCATTCCCACCATATGTGTAGTAAAGTACCCGTCCCACCGCACCGCCTCCAACATGCAGAAGAAGCTGAGGGGAAAATGCACCTAAGACGGTGAGGTGTCAGGTACCAACGTGCAAGGATTTTATAGTTCATTTCGGACAGAAACAAAGATGGAGAAGCTGAGTGTGTCATCTTGAAGCAAAGCTTCCAGTCATCGTCATTAATAGTCTCTGATAGCTCCGAAGACCATCTCTCTACAAAAGCAGGTCGTTTGTCTGGAAAGGAGCCTCTAAGTAATTTGTAGGATATTGAGAGATGTGCTTTTTTAATATCTGGGTTTATACACAGTCGTTCAAATGCCGTCAGTTGTCTTGACACAATATTTCTATATGTACTTTTGTAAAGTGCGTGACGTATTTGAAAGTACGCGTACCAGTTCTGAAAAGGAGTTCCCAACTCCTCACATAATACTGATCTATCTTTGATTTCACCTGATTCCAACACTAAGTACGCGGGTATACTACTTAAATGTTCCTTGTCATTAGTATGATCCAAAGTCACGTCTTGAAAAAAAATCTGATTCCCCAATAATGGGGTCAAGGGTGAGATCGGAGAGGAAATTCCTGAAGAATGCGTGATCACGTAATCCCACACATCCAATGTGGCCTTGATATAGCTATTTTGGTAAGCAAGTATCGGCCTCTGATTTTTGGGCAACCAAGCAAGATCTCTCATATAGTCAGTCTGGAGCAGCGAGCTTTCAATTTGTACCCATAGAGCCGAATGACAAGCATGAGACCAGGAGATCACTCTAGTCATATGAACAGCTCTGTAGTAGTTCATAATATCTGGTGCGCCCAGTCCACCGTCCTCTCTCCGCAAGTAGAGAGTGCTCTGGGAAACCCTGGGTCTCTTATACGACCAGATGAATGAATTAATCATTCTTTGTTGGGATCTTAAGTAGGAGTTAGGCACAGCCATTGGTAGCGTCTGAAACAGAAACAAATACTTCGGTATCACCATCATTTTAGCTGTATTTATCCTCCCTCTCCATGATAAATGGCCTTGTCTATGCCAACCCTCTAGAAGATTTTTCACCGAGCCTTGGAGACTAATATAGTTAACTTTAAATAGATCTAAATAATTGCATGGGATTGTCAGACCTAGATATGTAAGCTTATCCGTAACCCGAAACTTTGTGTGTGATCTTATATAGTCAATATCCTGTTGAGGTGTGTTTACCAGTAGTAATCCCGACTTCTCCATATTAACAGAGAAGTCGGAAACCTGTCCGTACTCGTCCAGAGTCTGTATTAGTGCAGGGATAGTAGAGGAAGGTGATTGTAGCGTAAAGATGATATCGTCTGCAAACAGCAAGCATTTTTGGGTGATATGATTATATTGTAAACCTATTATGTCCATGTTATCCCTGATTTTAGTATCAAGTATCTCAATAGTGATTGCGAATAAGAGTGGCGACAACGGGCAACCCTGGCGGGTACCATTAGTTATGTGGAACGGCTGTGAGATAGTCCCATTTACCCGGACCCTAGCATGTGGGCTCGAGTACAGTGCTTGAATCTTGGATATGAACGCAGCGGGAAAGCCGAATTTCGACAGGGTCTCCCACATAAAATGCCAGTTGACCCTGTCAAAAGCCTTCTCGGCGTCAGTTGACAAGAGTGTTAGGGGTGTTTTATTATTATGCGCTGCTTGTAAAGAATGTAGGACTCTGATGGTATTATCTTTCGCTTCCCGTCCTCTAACAAACCCCACCTGATCTGGGTGTATAATTTTAGGCAAAATGGTGTTTAAACGATTAGCTAATATTTTAGCATATATTTTCAGATCTAAATTTAAGAGTGAGATAGGTCTATAGTTACCCGCCAGAGTGCTCGATTTATCAGCCTTGGGTATGACCGTAATAACTGCCTCTAATAAGGAACTAGTAAAGCTCCCACCCTCATCTATCGAAATGAATAACTTATGCAATGGTGTACTCAATTGAGGCTGTAATAACTGATAGAATTTGGCTGTTAGGCCATCTGGTCCGGGCGATTTGCCACTGGGGAGTTCTTTAATAATGTTCTGGATTTCTTGTAATGTTATTGGTGAATCTAACTTGTGCTTATCGGCTTCCGAAATTCTCGGGGTTTTAACGGTAGAGAGATAATCCGTTATATTAGTGACTTTCTCCTGGGATATGTTAGGGTGAAGATTATAGAGTTTGGAATAATAGGAAACGAAGGTGTCTGCTATATCCTCATGTGTACTGACTAGTTTACCCGAGGGGTGGATAATGGACTTGATAAAGGAAGTATATTTTTGTTTTTTAAGCATCCTAGCCAATAGCTTCCCTGCTTTGTTGCCCTCGGCGAAAAACTTTGCCTTAGTGGTGAGAGCTCTCAAGTGTGCTTTCTGTGTCAGGTAGTTATTCAGGCATTCCCTCGCTAAGGTAAGATCCGCAAGTGCCTGCTCTGAAGTCGGGTCCCTTTTGTGTCTTCTATCTGCAGTACTTAATGTATCAGTCAAGGATAGGAGTGTAGTCGCTCCCATCTTTCTAAGGGCTGCGGTGTGTTGTATCAGGTGGCCCCTAATAAAGCACTTATACGTCTCCCAGTTATTTACCACTGAAGTATCTTCTGGTTTATTCAGCAAGAAAAACTCATTGGATGCTTGAATCAGACTTTCTAAGGTTGTCTGGTTAGTCAAGATGGACTCATCAAGTCTCCAATTCAATGTGTTCTTGGGTCTAGTAGGCCAATTAAAGACCGTCAATACCATGCTATGATCCGACCATGGGGTGTGGGTGATTTTAGACTGTTTCAACTGAGATAAGAGCATTTGGTCACACATAACATAATCCAGCCTAGAATAGGAGCGTTGTGGGTGCGAGAAAAACGTATAATCTTTCTGCGTAGGGTGTGCTATTCTCCAAGTATCAAATAGGGTTAAAGTGTCTAGGGCCGCACAATTAGCTTTAAGTGTTTTGGTATTAATATATGTTTTCCCTGTCGAGTTGTCAAGTGAAGGGAGCATAGTAAAGTTAAGATCACCTCCCAAAATGATAGGACCCTTAGATATGTCTAGTATGGCATTCACAACTGATTTAAAAAAGGGAGCTGTCGGCTTGTTTGGGGCATAGACGTTGGCTAGAGTGACCGGTGAGCCATAATATAATCCAACTACAATCAGGAGTCTGCCCTCTTTGTCTGTGTATTTCTGGAGGAGCTCAAAAGGGACCTTTTGTCTGATTGAAATGCAGACACCATTTTTCCTGCCTGTGCCTGAACTAAGATAATGTCTGTCAAAATATCGTGTGGCTAGTTGAGGTTCGTGTCGTTTTTTAAAATGGGTCTCTTGTAGCATCACTATATCTATGTTTTTTTTATGAAAGTCACAATACGCGATATAGCGTTTTTCAGCCGACAGAAACCCTTTAACGTTCTGAGTGGCTAATGTAAGTGTACCCATCCTTGTCTGTAGTGTCAGTCAACTAGAGTCGGGTTAAAATTTATAAGACTCAGTAGTATGTCTTGGACGTCAAAAGGCTCAGGATTGTCAATAGCAAATTATAGTATTAAAAGGAAAGTGGGAAGAAAGAAAGTAGGGAAAAAGAGTGTAATAGACTATTTGTTATTAGGCAAAATATATTATCTCAGAAAATTCCAACTACCCAACAAGGTAGCAGGATACAATGTAAAAAATCAAATAAGAATAAAGCAATAAACTTACAACTAGTGAGGCATAATAACACACTGGACTTTTACTACATGTCATTAATAAACACTCAGCCAAGTCTCGTGAGGGTTCTAATCTTATCCCCTCATCAAAACTTACTATCTGAGGTATCGTGTGTCCGATCTTCTATTAGGGGGTGATATGTCCAGAGTTTACCTACGTCTAGTAAGAGATATTTAGTTTATTCCGAACCATGTAATTTACCTCCAGACGATTCAGTCTAAGATATTAGTATTTAACGGTGGGGACAACATCTCACACTTTCATGAACATGCAATTACTATCTATATGAGGAACATAAAATAAACATTTAAATTTCACACATTTTCAGCAGTATCTATGGTTAAGTCTCTCAGATGTCATATGTAACCCTAAACCATAGACTATTAATAGATAACCTATTGTACTAAGTCTCCCATGATCAGAGGCCACATATAGAAGTGAAAACAAAATAGGGGGAAACTGAGAGAAGGGGCCTAGATTTCACTTATAAGTCCCTCTCAGCAGACAGGGGTCTCTGGACCCTGGACCCCCCTCACACACGGCCCACCTCTGAGAAACAGCCAGAGGAACATATGAACTGGTTATAGTAACAGAGGACTGCGCGCCGTGGGGGCCCAGGCGTTCAGTTAGAGAGAACTCGTACATGGGGGTGACATATAGTAATACATAAGAAGTCATAACCTTGAATCTCATAACATACTATAAATGACTTCTACACTAAACATGAGAATAACAGTTTGAAATGACTTAATGTACTTAACCTTAAATTCACACAATCTTAACATCTCAGTGTCATTTTATATACTTGCCCAACGACCCTACAGGTCCTGCGGGGTTCAGGCAAACACCAATGTTTCAACAAGTTGTCCAAGTCTGTCCCAAGATGGCTCAACAAATGCAAGCCATAAAGAAAATGTCCGTTTCAAGGAAGTTGAAATGGTAGCAAAAAAAAAAAGAGAGAAAAAAGTGCAAATTTGATCAGCCTGGATGTGTCATGACTGGGTCTAGTAGGCCAGGTTGTTTTCGTTTGAGCTGATTGACCACCTTTTCAGATCCGGTTGTCTTCGGTGGCCTCGTAGCCACTTTGCTCTTAGGATGGTTTTGCGGTGGTTGTGCAGGTTCCTTGCTTGGAGTGGAGATTCCCAGTAGGTTGCAAAATTTCTCAATATCGTTAAGAGATTTGCATTCACATCGGCTTCCATTTTTTACAGATATTACTGAGGTAGGAAATCCCCATCTATAAGGGATCTTTAACTGACGTAAATGAAGAGTTAGAATCAGAAAGTCTCTCCTTTTTTGCAAAGTTCTTGCTGATAGATCTTGAAATACCTGAATTCGATTACCTTGGTACATCACATTTTGCTGCTTCCTAGCCAGATTATATATTTCCTCCCTCTGCTGATAGGATTGGAATCAGACTATAATATCTCTGGGTGGAGAGTCCGCATCCGGTCTTGGGCGCAGAGCTCTGTGGGCCCTGTCCAATACAACATTATCTAACTCTGTATCGTCGTCATTAGCCATTTCAGAAAATAAGCCTTGCAAGAAGTCCCGTATCTCGTTATTCTGAACGGTTTCTGGTATTCCTTGAAATCGCAAGTTATTGCGTCTTGTGCGATTTTCGAGGTCATCTATCTTGTCCTCAAGTTCTATGAAGTGTTGTTGTTGATGGGACACCTTAGTGGACATGTCTGCCATTTTTTGGGAAAAGACAAATTCATGCTCCTCTAAGGAGTCAACTCTTCGGCCTAAATCTGTAATGTCCTTTTTCAAATCTGCGCATTCCTCTTTGATGCATGACTTGACTTGATCAATTAAGGCTTCCATAGCTCTATAAGTTATTGGAGGTTCTTCTTCTGTATCGTTTATCTCTGGAGATGAGCTTCTGGAGTTATCCGGACTATCATTCTTATCTGCAATAGTATTAGATTGCGGGGGTGTAGCACTTATTTTATATTTATTCTTTTCCGTCTGCTTAAAGAAGGCCTTGACCCCCTCCTGGGATTTTTGTGGCGTTTTATGCATCTTGTCAGATTTTGTCGCCTTCCTCTGTGACATCTTAATTTTCTCTGCTGTAATCAAATTATTGCATACAGCTTCACTTCAGCGTGTTAGTCCCCACTCCCCAGGGCTTGTGCTCCCACAGAGCGATCACGGGAAAGGGAAGGCGGGTATGACCCACTGCCACTAAGTGCAGCAGGAAAGGGGGGGGAGCGGGAAAGAATAAGGCGTTATAACCAGTGTTATATATATATTCAGGTGCTTTCAGATATAGGTTTCAGGGCCTCCACTCCCCTGCAATAAGGGTATAAATGTCTGGCCAAACCCAGGCTAGTGCTATATAGTTCTCTTGGTTTCTGAGCTGTCAAGCAAAATAAATACTAACAGGGCAACAAAAAGACATCAGGGATAACAGTAATTCAACCCTCCAATAGCAAGTGGGCCTGAGAGGGTCTCTGAGCAAATGTGATAAATTATAAGTTGTCACACTCCCTTCAGCAGTATCTAGAATGAGTTGTCTGCTCTTTATACTCTCTGGGCCTTTAAGCAGATAATGTCCTTAATAGGGTTCTCTCATGGTGTTGCTGATACAGAGATAGTAAGCTGCGTCACACTCCTCCTCAGTTTAGGCCCTTTCTGTTTGATCGTGTAAAAATCATGTAAAAATGGAGTCAGCAGAGAGGGAAAGGAAAAAGCAAAAAACAAATGAGTTCAAACATGTATATAACGATCCATGAAAATGTCACATCTTAGTATATTTGTAGCTCCTCATTATCCATAGAGCAGTTTATGACTGTCCAGCTTCCAGTACTTACTACTCTGACTAAGAAGGTTATTCTCTGTCTCTTAGATGAATAACTGTACAGTAGTTTTATGGCGCCATGTTGATGCTAAGTCTTATGGGGTTTACAAAGATCAACAACAATGGTGACAGGGATGAAAACGCTGGGCTTACCGGATCCGGATCTGTAGTGTAATGTCTCTCTGTGTTAAAAGCACCTCGGAGCGGAGCCCCGACCCTCCGAGGTAAAGACAGGCGTCACGGATCCTTTAGGACACAGACCAGATACCGGCTCCCCCACTCCTCCTCCCTGATCAGCAGCAGGTTTGTTCCCCTCTCCGGGTGTAGTTCAGTGTGGGTGAGCGGATATCAGCATGTCCGCTGTCATGTCTCTGTGCGCTATCAGCTTCAGGCCTCAGAATCGGCTCTAGCAAGCAAACTCCTAGTGCGCATATCTCAGGCACCTCTCCTTCGGCAATTTCAGGTTCCGGTCTTTGTCCCTAGGTCAAATCCACTTGATAGCCAGTGGTTGGGCTGAGTGGGTCAAAGTGAGTACTGCATAAGCCCAGTGTGTCTTTGAGAGCTTCAGTGTGTTGCGGCCATCATGGTCGGCCGCTCGCTCCGCCTCCAAGCTTGTGATCAGTCCTTAGTTGTTTTATGCCAAACAACTTACACAATTCTTTTGTAACCCTGGACATAAATGGAGTTCCTTGGTCTGTCAAAATTTCCTTAGGTATCCCGACCCTGCTAAACATTAGCATGAGTTCTTTTGCTATGGACTTTGCAGAGCTGTTACGAAGGGGAACTGCCTCAGGATAGCGTGTAGCATAATCAAGGATTACCAGTATATACTGATGTCCTCTAGCAGATTTAACCAGCGGACCCACTAAGTCCATAGCAATTCTTTCAAAAGGCACATCAATTATAGGCAAGGGCACTAAAGGGTTACGAAAATCTTTAGCAGGAGCTGTAAGTTGACACTTAGGGCATGAAGCACAATAATCCTTAATGGCTACAAATATCCCTGGCCAATAAAACCTTCTAAGAACTCTCTCTTTGGTTTTCTCAACTCCCAAATGCCCCCCTAGAATGTGGTTATGTGCAAGATTTAATACAGTGTTCCTAAAAGTCTGGGGCACCAAAAGTTGTTTAACAATGTCTGTTCTTTCCTTTCCTTTCCTTTCTTCTCTACACGATATACCAAATCATTAACTGCTTCAAAATAAGGATAGGGTAATACATTTCCTGGCTGTGTCACAACATCATTTATAACCCTGATATTATTTCTTGCCTCTACCAATGTTGGATCCTCCCATTGGGCTTTTTTAAAATTACCAGGGCCACCAACCAGATCTATCAAATCATCAATATTTTCCGAGCTAGTACTTGGTACTTCATTACTCTGAGAAGGTTGATCACCTACTAATACAGGCATAGGGCAATAAATCTTATTTTTCTCCTTTTCAATAGAACCCCCTTCAAAATCAGTTTCAGAGAAAGGAAATACATAAATATCAGAAGTTTGACATATTTCTGGAGATTCCCATAACTCCAGAAATTTTGGAAAATCTCTCCCTATCACCACCTCATGGGCTAAATTTGGTACTACACCAACACAATATTTTAATTTACCACACTGAGTCTCAATCTCCACCTCAGCTGTAGGATAATTCCCATTTTTTCCCCATAATCTAATACTGCATCTGGTTCTAAAGATTTAGCCACTAGTGTGAGCATACTTCCTGAATCAAGCAAAGCCCTAGACACTTTACCATTAATCGTCACAGTACACCAATGGGAATCATTATTAACAGAGCTGTTGCTATTAGACAATTGTGAATGTGCAACATTACAGTCCATAAATTCATCTTTATCACAGTCTCTAGCAATATGCCCAACCTCATTACATTTAAAACATCTTACAGGTTGGTTATATTTAAATGTTTCCTTAATTCCTGGGGAAATGTCTCTGGTGTTTGGCTATACACCTGCTGCTCTCTTATCCCCTTTATCCCCTGAACAGTCTTACCAGTTCTTGTAGAGCTCTGGGACTTGGGATTGTGGGGCTGATCCATTGAAGATTGTTGCAAAACTTCTCCTGAAGCTATAAACCTTTCGACCAATACAATCAACTGATCCGCTGTTTGAGGATCACCTTGATTAACCCACCGCCGCAGGGAAGCAGGTAATCCACGCTGAAACCGGTCCATCACCAGTAGTTCCATTATTTTGGTAGCCGAATTAACCTCTGGTTGCAGCCACTTCCTGGCAAGGTGTATAAGGTCGAACATCTGGGATCTTGCAGCATTATGAGATGAAAACATCCAGGAATGGAATATTTGTGCACGGACTGCCGAAGTCACCCCCAGGCGTGCAAGGATTTCTGCTTTCAATTTCTCATAGTCACTGGCTTGTGCTGGCTCTAAATCAAAGTAGGCCTTCTGAGGTTCACCACTAAGAAATGGCGCAAGTATACTCGCCCACTCAACTGTCGGCCATTTTTCTCTTTCTGCTGTGCGTTCAAATGCCAAAAAATACGCCTCAACATCATCAGCTGCTGTCATTTTTTGAAGATAATGACTAGCCCTTATTACTCTTTTCTAAAAGAGGATACCCATCAGATATATTAGAAGCTGAAATTAATCATGCACTTTCTGTTCCTAGAGAAGGTTTACTTAAAACTAAACAGAAGGAAAATAATAAAGAGGATCGCCTCATATTTGTATCTGAATTTAATTCCCAGTCTAACCAAATCCAATATATCCTGAGAAAACATTGGTCTATACTCTCTGAATGTAACCCCCAAATTAAAGAATTTAAGAACTTACCCATGCCAGCGTATAAACAGAGTTTTAATTTGAAACAACAATTAGTTAGAGCATATATAGGGACAAATATTAAGTCAACACAAAAATTCATTAAAAGTAAGAATGAAGGGAGTTATCCCTGTTTGGGATGCTCTTGTTGTAACAACATGATTAAAGGGCCCACATTTGTGCATCCAACTACGGGAAAAAAGTTTAAAATTAATGGCTTTCATACTTGCTTAACCACTTATGTGGTTTATTTAATTAAATGCCCCTGTGGGCGTGGCTACGTCGGAGAGACGACCAGAACTATCAAAGATAGGATAATTGAACATAAAAGCTCTATTCGAATTAAGAATTTTAAAGCGCCAGTAGCACAACATTTTGTAGAAATGGGCCATTCAATTGGGCAATTGCGCTTTCAAATTATTGAGAAAATAGAAATACCAAGAAGGTTAGGGAATAGAGAACTTCTCCTTAAACAGAGAGAAAGTTTCTGGATTTGGAAATTAGGCACTATGGAACCAAATGGGTTAAATAAAGATCTGGATATGTCTGTCTTTCTATAATAATTTTTTATGAATTAATTTTGTATTTTTTCATAAATTAATCTGTATTTGAGAAAATAACATGATTCTATAAATATTTGTTTTTGTAATTTAATTATAATTAATATATTATAGAGTTTTTTAATGTTTTTTGATGTATAAAATATTTTTGATGTAAAGAGTTAATAGGAAGTTGAACCTGCAGCGCCACCTAGTGGTGTTTAGGTTTAAATAGAATCATTGCAGTATGATGTTTAGCATGAATAAGGTAGCAATACCGAAACATTGCTGTTAATGCTGTGTTGTACCCAATAAACACAATTGTTTGCTGCTACTCTTTTTGGAGTGACTCTGGAACCTTGCCTGCCACCAACATATTCAGAGTTCAGTCTTTCTGATATGGCTTGAACCTCTCGTTGCATAGTCTGTGTAGCACTTTGCTGCTCCTCCCGGGTCTTCCTGAATGTCTCAGCTTGCACAGCAGCCATCTGTTGTATCAACAATTCAGTGTTCTCCTTCTGTGATTTAGCCAGCAGCATAGCACTCTCTGACTGGGCCAAGACCAACTGTTGCAGTGCTGCACTATTTTCAGCAGCTTTTCTGTTAGTCTCCTGCTGTATAGCATTAGAATGGATCAAAACTTTAATGACTTCCTCCATGTTGCTTGCAAATTATTATGCCCACAGACATACAACGTGGTTGCCCGGATTCTCCACCAAGTGTGGCAGGAACACTTTTAACCACGGTCTTCTAGGGCACAAATGCAGCACAGGACAATCCACTGTAGTTTAAAAGGCTTTATTTTTCACAGCAATAACAAACAGGCAGTTCATTTTCAAAAGAGGGAAATCCTTCCTCTGCAGCAAAGTTAAGTACTTTTAAATGTGTCCCAGCACTTCACAGCATTCCACAAGTGCTTTGTAAAAATAATGTCCTTTTACAGTTCACAGGAACAAAAGTATTTTACACAGTGTAACAAACACACACCAGCTTTTGTAGCTGGTAACTCTCTCTCAAGGCCTAGCTGCTGGACAGCTTCACAGCTGTCTGGGATAATAAAATACACACTCTGGGGTCGATCCGATATAAATCGTCGCCCGCAAAAGCCGGCGACGCCAATATTTGCGCGGATTTGGTATCCTATATACGGCGTAAGCTAGAAGTTACGCGCGTAGATTTCTGTGGTCGCCCGTAGTTTTTTGGCCCATAGACTGACATACAAAACACGCGCAATTTGCTATCCTATATACGGCGTAAGGACTTACGCGCGCAGATTTTTCAAAATCTACGCCATTCTCAGCTCGCCACAAATTGAAGGCGCAGGTACCCTTGCACTGACTTAGAAACCAACGTAACTCTCAGAAGGCCTAACAAATGCATGCCTAACAATATACATAGCAGCAGCTTGTTCACAAATAGTTAACCTCTTAAAAGCATTTATTATTCCTGCCCCTGCAAGTGTGTCAAACCAATCACAAACAGCACAACCCCTCACCTGCAACCTTAAAACACCTGCAAATGCACACCCTCATTAGCCACGATGTTTCCCTTGCAGTATATAGCATTTAGAGTGAGACAGCGTCGTGGGGCACAAGGGGTGCTGGAACCCCTACAAGCCCATGTTTTGGATGGTATCCCTGCTGCTGAGGTCCCTGGTCATGGTGCTGTAGCTGTCCCTGCTCCAGCTGCTGCTGCTGCCCTCCCTGCTCCTCCTGCTGTTGTCCCTGTTCCTGGTGCTCCCCATGCTGCTGTTGCTGCAGCTGCCCATAGGCCAGCAGGGCCTATAAGACGAAGGCATCAGCAGAGGGGAAGAGCACCAAGGGTACACAGGGTTAGGGTCACCCTGTTTGGGATGACAGAAGTGGAGGTCAGGGAAAAATATCGCTTGACATCTGCAAGCCTCATTAACCTATATGAGGTGTTGAAGGATGAAATTGACCCTCAAGCGTATAGGAACCGAGCTCTGACTGGTATGCAGAAGCTGTTGTGTGTTGTACACTTCCTGGCAACTGGCTCATACCAGTCAACAGAGGGGCTTGTGTCTGGCCTAGCGCAGTCTACCTTCTCCAGGATTCTAGGGGAGGTTCTGACTGCTCTAGATAACCAGACACAACGATACATTAATTTCCCCCATACCCCCCAGGAATGGAACCGTCTTAAACAAGGCTTCTATCGACTGGGGGGTATTCCTAATGTCATGGGGGCAATTGATTGCACACATGTGCGTATTGTGGCCCCACATGAGGAGACAATCCTCTATATTAACAGGAAAGGGTTTCACTCATTGAATTGCCAGATGGTCTACGATACCAATCTGAAATTCTTACATGTGTATGCAGGCTTCCCAGGGAGTGCACATGATTCCTACATCCTGCGCCAGACCTCCTTATTCAATATGTTTGAAAATGGAACACTTTCGGGAGGATGGCTGCTTGGTGAGTACCTTCATTCTGTCTGTATATTTCTAATAAAGGGACACTAAACACATATTGTCATCTCATGTGTCAGATAGAGAATACAATGTTAAACAGCATTATAATTCACTTCTCTTATATCATTTTATTCATTCTTTAAATATATTTTTTTTTTAAATTACTAATTCACATATATGAGCCAATCATATGAGGCTTCTATGTGCAGCCACCAATCAGCAGCTATTGAGCATATCTAATATGCTTGTCATCAAGAGTTATCTATAGAATGGAGAAAATGATCTAATCAAAGTTAATTATCAAGCTGCTAACAATTGCAGGTTCTTATTAAATGGACAGTCTAGTATAAATTGCTCTTCCATAATTCAGATAGGCCTTTTAATTTAAATTAACTATCCTGATTACTTCCATTAATTTTTTTATGAAATCAATCTTTTATATGTGATTCATGTTGTGTCCCTTTAAAGCACATGATGTACCTGTAGTAATCCAAACACATATGTTACATGACAGGTGACGCAGGGTACGGCTGCAGACCATGGCTATTAACCCCCTTGGTGCACCCCATTACAGAGCCACAACTCAGGTACCAGGAGGCACACATAAGAACAAGGAATGTCATTGAAAGGAGCTTTGGCCTATTAAAAACCAGGTTCAGGTGTCTGGATGTTACAGGCGGAGCACTACAGTATAACCCCAACAAAGTGTGTTCCATTGTCAATGCTTGCTGTATTCTACACAACATTGCTGTGGACACACGTTTGTTGGGGGACATTGACCCAGAGCAGCAGCAGCAGCTGGTTCCTGTACTTGAGGATGTGGACAGGGGGACACTGAGGGGGAATGAAGTGAGGGATTATGTCATCCGGGAATACTTCACCTGTAAGTTACTTATTCATAATTACAGTAAACCGTAACATTCACATGTATTATGATGTTTGACAGTACCTCACCAACCATTGCATGTGTATATATCATGTCTTGCAGAATGTAAAAGTTTGGATTTCCACTGCATGTAAGTGAAACTACTACATCCCAACCCCCTTCCCTTAAAGGGACACTATACCCAAACATATTGTTTCATGATTAAGGATAGAGAAGATAATTTTTAACAAACCTTATAATTTAAATCAATTACCTATTTTCATTATTTATTTAGATATACTTTAATGAAGACATAGAAATGCACACAGTGAAGAAATTTCAGGAGGCATCTATATACAGCTACTAATCATCAGCTACCAAACATATCTTGATATTGTTTTCAGCAAAGAATATCAATAGAATGAAGCTACAGAAATAATAGAATGAAATTATAGTTTATTTTTGAAATTATCTTCTCCTTCAAAATCATGAAGTAAAAATATTTGCTTTAATGTCCCTTTAACAACCCTAATTACTGTATATTTATAATTTGTTTAATTCATGTTTAGTTCACTATCATTAAGAATGAGGATAATGGATATTTATACCTTATGTTCACACCTTCTTTAAATATATTATTAGTTATATATACCAACGTGTCAATTTATATTGGATGTGAGAAACCTTGATGTACATCTTAGAAGTTAATATTACTATATGTACCGTTGAGACACAACCATGTCATGTTGTTTATTGAGCATGAATATGTCATAAACATTATAATAATACCTTTTTGGTCCATTTCAACACAGGTATTATTATATGTTTTACCAATATTACTGTACTAAAACACAACTCACATGGATGTGGATGACAATTAGATAGTAAATAACAGAGGACAAGATTTTCAATGAAATTGAATAATATTTTTTTTTTTTTAGGCCTCTTAGATGAGGGGCCTGGTGTGGGTCTTCTGCCTCTCCTGGGTTGTGTGGATACACTAGGAGTGCTGGTCACAGAGGAGATACTTGATGCCATGTCCTGCTGTTGGGTGAAATGCTCCACCAAAGCCCCCAACAGTTGATTCTGTTCCCTCCATCTTTGGTCACTTTGGATTTGCATGTCCGATATTACACGTAGCATTTGGTTCTGATTTTGGACCATAGCTGATAGCGATGCTGCCATGTCCCTTTGCAGCTCATTCGACCTCTGTTGCAAACGGTGTTGGGTTCTATGGAACCTGTGTTGTTCCCTCTGCATATTCAGACA